>NC_091193.1:21953209-22020709 GCF_040958095.1 Procambarus clarkii
GTTTCATGGCTAGAATTTATTTAAATTTTATGGCATGATTATAGAATAAAGTTATACGATATGACAAAAAAACTATAACGAAAATTTTATACAAATTAAATTGGATTATAATGGTATTGCAAAATATTTTGTGGCGGCACAATATGACGTGGCACTTTTTTTTTGTTTGATGCCAATCCCGACCCATGTTGGGCTCATGCCTAACTGCAATTACTGGGAAAAGTGGGAAAAGTGGGCAAAGGTAGCCCCAAGTGCCTGCAGCCCCCAATCTCAAGCACACATTTTATAATTATATGTATAAAAAAAATTGTAAATGTTCGTTTCTTCAAAATTGCTAATCTCTGAAAATTCTTCAACGATTGCTTTAACATTTTTAAACAACATTCCATTTGCATACGAGCGTGTTTTTATATACCTACTATATAGATGCCACACCTGTGACAGGTAAAAACATAAAAAAAAGCGCTATCTGTTGCACGTAAAATCAACACACGCTATACTAAATATGTTATGATTCTGCTTAAACGTTTTCGATAGGATAGATAAATTGAATTTTCATAGATTTCGAATTATTTTCATTTTGATTTAATTATCTTGTGTGACATTGCGTTGGAATTGAGCTGTGTTGTTTACCATGCCGTTTATTTCGTGAGTATAGTTTATTTGTTTATTTTTTCATTGTTTTTATTTCGTTTTTTACATGTTCTTATTTTTCAGTGATGGGAACATCAGATCATTTGATGTTCCTATTTTTCTGATGGGAACATCAGATCATTTGGGAACACATCGGACGAGGGAGTGGGGGATGGTGGGGAGGACGAGGGGACGAGGGAGTGGGGGATGGTGGGGAGGACGAGGGAGTGGGGGATGGTGGGGAGGACGAGGGGACGGGGGAGTGGGGGATGGTGGGGAGGACGAGGGGACGGGGGAGTGGGGGATGGTGGGGAGGACGAGGGGACGAGGGAGTGGGGGATGGTGGGGAGGACGAGGGGACGGGGGAGTGGGGGATGGTGGGGAGGACGAGGGAGTGGGGGATGGTGGGGAGGACGAGGGGACGAGGGAGTGGGGGATGGTGGGGAGGACGAGGGGACGGGGGAGTGGGGGATGGTGGGGAGGACGAGGGGACGGGGGAGTGGGGGATGGTGGGGAGGACGAGGGGACGCTACGAGTTATTCAACCTCTATCAGAACAATTTAAACAAAATTTAAGATGTGGAAGGCTTCCCTCCAGGAAGCGTCGAGGGCCCTGGTGTATAAGTTGCAGAGTTGTAATGTACCTGTGTGACCACAACACTGCTAGGCATTCACACCTACGGAGACGCCACAACAAGCTATATGTTATTCTTATCGAAATTGGCCGACAGTGATGAGTGACTGCAAGAGGTTGGCCAAGTGTCCCAGAGGCACTCAAAGAGATTGTCGGGCGTGATAAGGAGAAGCTGACTGCGGCTCCCCCGGAGGTGGACGTGGTGGGGGAAGGCGAGGGGAAGGAGGCGGCTTTGATGGCGCTCGAATGAGATAGAGACTTCGCAGCGCACGTGACTAGACTTCACAAACACGGGGGGGATGATGCAGTTTTGTCCAGACACTCGCTCGGCGGTGGTGAAATCCCTGTAGCCAGCTCCTCCTCCTCCTCCCCCATCATTCTCCCTGGTTCCATCCCTCAAAAAACTGGCATCAGCCTCGGCTCTCAGGGAGGTGACGGCAAGTGTTGAGAGCACCTCAGGTAATGCCAATATCTAACTGCTCTTCCCCTGTCCCCGCTGTCCAGGCCTCTCCACTTTTCTCCACCTCCTTCTCAGAAATGTAATATTACAAAGCACTGGAGAATTGGTGAAACAACGGAAAACAATTCGCCAATTTCAGGATTAATGAAAATCACAGGGGGGGGGGGGGGGGTCACTACAGATATTTCTTGAAATATGGCATTGGGGTCGACCCCAAATAATCAGTGACACTCGTATTCCCACGTGTTATCTAGGAGAGGTGGGTGAGGGAAGCCCATACAGCATCTGGCTTCCTACTTTAAAGACATTTTATTTTACAGATATACTGTAGATGGATATTCCCTGAGGACTTCTACTTAATATAAATTACGATGAATTAAGGTTTACACTTAATAATTCAAGACAGGAAATGTAAGTTGTCCAAGTTGTATTTTTGTAACTAAGTTTAGTGTTCTCGCTAACTTGTTGAAGCCCTAAAATCAGTGTCCTCATTAACTTGTAATTATTGTGGGGGGGGGGGGGGCTGATATCGGTTCTAGAAGACCTATACACACCAATGGAAGCCTAGATCATTTTGCTTTCACAATATGAACATTCTTACACCATACCAGAACACACAAGGAAGCCTCCGGGCCAACACTTAGAAAACCCAGAACTAGACTGTAAAACTGTAAGTAAAAGGTGCAGCTGTAACCAAGAAAGTGACGAAGTCAACACTTACAGAACGTTGAGTGTGTGTGTGATCAGCATTCCTCAGTCGTCTACGTCAGCGCTCCTCACCCACCCACACCTTCTCTACCTCCCTCCCTCTGTCCACATTTTCTGTCACTTCTCCAAACACAACACTGGGAGTATTACGGAATATTTCGTGACTCGGCCCTTCCCGGGTGTCTCACCCCGACCCGTCCGCAGGCCAGGCTCGGTGCCCGTCTCCAGAGACTCAGTCGACAGTTTTATCATACTGTGTGATAAAAAAGAAGTTTCTCCTATAAATTTATATTATTATACAATAAAATTCAATGTATAGTTAGGCGTGGGTTAGGTTAAGCATTTAGGTTCTGTTGGTGATTATGTGGTTGTAGTATGTTGGCAACCCGTCCTCAGATCAACTCCATTCCATCCAGTGGTAGACCCCAAAAAACGCATTCATCAATTATTACATGCTGTTCATTCGAAATAGGAATTTTCTCATATAAATTAATATTTAGTTATTAGCATAATGAGCATATTTAAGCATTGATTATTTTAGGTGTTAAGGTTCTGTTGGCGATTATTTGTATTTGTAGTACGCGGGTGAAGTATTTACAGCGTTGTGGTTCGAACAAACGTCGTCAGCGAAGCACTTGTTCCTGAAGTGTTCGGATGTCATCAGTTGGGAGTCGTGTGTAGAGAGGAGCACTGTGCCAGGGACCCAAGCAGTTCCATAGTACTGTGGAATTCTGTGAGCAAATACTGTGGGCAGATAGAGGATAGGTCATGTAGGTTATGTATATTATTATCAGCCACGTTATTCTTACAGTGTCAGCATTAGGCTGACATTTTTTCAGTGTAAAAACGAAGCTCGGACGATGACGGGCGAGCGCTCACCCGGCCAGCGATCACGTCCTGGTATAAGGTTTGTGTGTGTTTTACGAGCATAAAGCCAGCAGGTGGGGGCCGCAGTAGCCAGTAAATCAGAAGTTAGAGGCACACTGGCGCCGGACACCCGAGTGACTAGCGGTAAAACATCAAGACAAACACTGGAGAAAGTATAACCTTTAGGACACTGGAGCCAAGACTTCAACTTCTCCCCTTACTACTCAACAGTCTTGTCACATACTTAATTTATTTATGCTGTCTTAATCATTTTTATATCTTTTTTACAAATTTTCTTGCGCACGCGTACACACACACACACACGCACACAAACCACACGCGCACACAATCACATCCACAAGCTTGCAGTCTTCAGAAATTTTTACTCGAAACATGTGGTAGAAATCGGTACAATTGTGAGTGTAATGAAAGGTGTAGGGACACGTGCATAGTAATTGGACACGTGCACAGTAACTGGACACGTGCACAGTAACTGGACACGTGCACAGTAACTGGACACGTGCACAGTAACTGGACACGTGCACAGTAACTTAAGTCAACTACAGTGGTTGGGAAGGTGGGACATGGCGGACCGTAACGTGCACTCCAAGACGAAACCTCGTAGTTGTGATAACGGTCAGGACAGGCCGAAACGTCGCCACATTCGTCGTGTGTGTGTGGGGGTGTAGTCCGTCATCATAAACAAAGTCCAGAGGCATTCCATGCACCCGTAAAACACAAAGTTATCGAATGAAAAGCGGTTTACACACGACTCACAACTGATGACGTCCGAACACTTCCGGAACAAGTGTTTCGCTCACGTCCTCTGTTCGAACCACAATTCTATAAATGCTTCACCCACGTACTTCAAATAGAAATAATTACCAACAGAACCTAAACACCTAACCTAACCTAACCTAACCTAACCTACGCCAACCTATACATACAATTTTTATGTACAATATTAATTTATATATGAGAACAAACCAATTTTTAATACGCAGTATGTTAAAAATTGATGAATGCATCTGGGGAGGACGGCCGCTGCTTTAACCAGCCTAGTGTGAGGACGGGCTGCATACGGACGACTTGAATAGATAATTTTCTTGCAACAAATAAATAATAATTTACATTAGAATGCAGTGAAGAAACAATGAGCATATTTAATTTGTTGTCTTAACCAAATTCCGGTTATGCGTATGAATACTTAGTGATGAAGCCCTGACCGTCGCAGTCACCACCCATCCCAGCTTACTATTTAAATACCACTTTTTTCTCTCACCCTGTCCATGGAGGACACAAGAAAATGTATATATGCTGGTTAGCATTGTAAATGTCTGGCCACGTCTGTGGTAGAAAAAAAACAAACTACATTTTGTAACGATGTTCACCATAGTACATATATTGACGTAAATGACAATTATATATAACTTGGTACTATTCACTTTATATAGAGTCCGAAAAAATAAAGCTAAAAAGCAAAATTAAATATTTCTAGGCCTAGTATAGCACATATATGTAATATATCAGATAACGTGTATTAGGCCTAGAAAGGTTAGGTTGTCTTTGCAACAAATACAAAACCTTTTCCGGCTTGTCCAAATTCAATAGTAACGACTTCTACTTTTTAATTGTTCATAATGTCATATAAGTACGATGGGCTACACGCCACATCATTCCAGGAAAACTTGTGGGTAAGGCTTACCATGAGCTTTGGAATGGGGAAAACATTCTAACTGTAGTTAGCAGTCGTCTGTTCCTGTAACCTCCTGTGTGTGTGTGTGTGTGTGTGTGTGTGTGTGTGTGTGTGTTATATATATATATACATATATATATGTATATATATGTGTATATATATATATGTATATATATATATATATATATATATATATATATATATATAAATCGTCCCTATTCCATACCCCTTCATCACCATGACAACCCATTCACCACTCCCTCCTCTATTACAATCGCTTCCGTCACATCGCGGCCCCATCCCCGTAACAATCACCACCTCCCCCCCCCCCACAGTACCCATCACCACCACCAACCACCACAAGACTTAACATGTCCATGGCTACTATAGGAAACTACGGAGGTTCTGAGTCACTCGTTAATTAAAATTTTCAATAAATCAAGACCGAAAATCTCCCACCATTCTGGAAAGGGCAAACGCAGTCCCATTAGTCCAAAATGGAGACTCAGAAGGCAGTGAATCACTCAGCGCTGTCACTAACGAGTCTCCCGTGTAAAGTGGCGGAGACAGTAATCGGGCTGAGAATACTCTAGCACCTGGACAGGATAAACTTTGTAAGAAACTTTGTAAGAAACAGAGAGCAGGAAGTTGGGAGAAAGTCGCGCCTTACAAGTTTGATAAGAGTTCTATGCCAAGGTAACTAAAGTAAGAGTTCTATGCCAAGGTAACTAAAGTAAGAGTTCTATGCCAAGGTAACTAAAGTAAGAGTTCTATGCCAAGGTAACTAAAGTAAGAGTTCTATGCCAAGGTAACTAAAGTAAGAGTTCTATGCCAAGGTAACTAAAGTAAGAGTTCTATGCCAAGGTAACTAAAGTAACACATCAAAAATAAGGATGGGTGAAGACTGCATTTTCTTACATTGTCAAAAAAACCTTTACCTGAATATACCCGAGGGCCACAATCTTTCTAGTGGCCTCAACGTGGGACAAGAAGCCGGCGGCTTGCCAAAAGTCTCCCCTTTTGGTCGAGCTGGATTTTGAAATTCAGCCCCTTTTTTTTCTTCAAAATTACCCGTCAAAGTCATTTATGGCTTTGGCGGGTAAGCGGTTCCATGGGTTTATAACTATGGGTGAAAAAGCATCTCCTATTTTTACCGTACTGCACTGTGGCTTGTTGAGCTTGAAACCATTGCTCCTCTTTTGTGTTACGTCTGGCGGCTTGAAGAAGTGGTCAGGATCAATATCCTTCAAATTGTTCAGTAATTTAAAAGTTTCGATGAGATCAGCCCTGTCATGTCTGGTTTGTAGTGTTGTTAGCCCTGAGGCCCTCAACCGCTCTCGGTGTGAGAGTTCAAGAATAATATGATAATGTTCCTTATGAAAGGTTGGTGTATAAGATGGATATAAAGCCTGGGAGGACCTGGAAATACACAGAACTGTGTAAGGAGTACCCGAGGGACAGAACACAGTCAGGGACTGTGTAAGGAGTACCCGAGGGACAGAACACAGTCAGGGACTGTGTAAGGAGTACCCGAGGGACAGAACACAGTCAGGGACTGTGTAAGGAGTACCCGAGGGACAGAACACAGTCAGGGACTGTGTAAGGAGTACCCGAGGGACAGAACACAGTCAGGGACTGTGTAAGGAGTACCCGAGGGACAGAACACAGTCAGGGACTGTGTAAGGAGTACCCGAGGGACAGAACACAGTCAGGGACTGTGTAAGGAGTACCCGAGGGACAGAACACAGTCAGGGACTGTGTAAGGAGTACCCGAGGGACAGAACACAGTCAGGGACTGTGTAAGGAGTACCCGAGGGACAGAACACAGTCAGGAACTGTGTAAGGAGTACCCGAGGGACAGAACACAGTCAGGGACTGTGTAAGGAGTACCCGAGGGACAGAACACAGTCAGGAACTGTGTAAGGAGTACCCGAGGGACAGAACACAGTCAGGGACTGTGTAAGGAGTACCCGAGGGACAGAACACAGTCAGGGACTGTGTAAGGAGTACCCGAGGGACAGAACACAGTCAGGGACTGTGTAAGGAGTACCCGAGGGACAGAACACAGTCAGGGACTGTGTAAGGAGTACCCGAGGGACAGAACACAGTCAGGGACTGTGTAAGGAGTACCCGAGGGACAGAACACAGTCAGGGACTGTGTAAGGAGTACCCGAGGGACAGAACACAGTCAGGGACTGTGTAAGGAGTACCCGAGGGACAGAACACAGTCAGGGGACTGTGTAAGGAGTACCCGAGGGACAGAACACAGTCAGGAACTGTGTAAGGAGTACCCGAGGGACAGAACACAGTCAGGGACTGTGTAAGGAGTACCCGAGGGACAGAACACAGTCAGGGACTGTGTAAGGAGTACCCGAGGGACAGAACACAGTCAGGGACTGTGTAAGGAGTACCCGAGGGACAGAACACAGTCAGGGACTGTGTAAGGAGTACCCGAGGGACAGAACACAGTCAGGGACTGTGTAAGGAGTACCCGAGGGACAGAACACAGTCAGGGACTGTGTAAGGAGTACCCGAGGGACAGAACACAGTCAGGGACTGTGTAAGGAGTACCCGAGGGACAGAACAGTCACATTCAGAGAGGTGGCGTCGAGCTGGAGGAGTGTGACACCTTTCCCCCAAGACTCTGTCTCAGTATCATTACAGATTATAATTTATGTGAATAACTTACCCGAGGGAGTGAGCACGTACCTGTTAATGGTTGAAGATGATATAAAGCTAATGAGCAATGCAAAAACTGAGTAGGTTTAAAAATAAATACAGGAAGACTAACACAGTCAAGAAGTGGGCACACACTTGGCTGCTAGTGTTCAACTCAGTCAAGTGTAAGGTAATGAAGCTGGGAAAGGAAAACAAGAACATCTACACCGTAAGGAAAAGTACAAGAATGGAGAAGGTAAAAAGATATACAAGGAGACAAGTACAACATTAACACCAGAGGCGAACACACACAATGACACACTTGGCCAACATTCCAACGGAACTATAAAATGACCCACAAGAACCAATATAGCTTGTGAAGACAATACCGGAATATGCATCACCAGCGAGGAATCCACTTGTCGTGAAGCACAAAATTAGAGGAGACAAGGAATTGAGCAGAAATGATCACTACATACTATGGGATAGATAACGTAGATAATGACAGCCTCTTCAATATAAGAGGGCAAGGGTAGACTAGTTCAAATAAACCAAAGAAATGGGCGGTAATACCGGTAACTGTCACGGATGGTCAACAAGCGGAGAGTACAGACACAGGTTGTACACGGCCACTCCATCCACAACTTTAACCTCACATTTACCAAAGAACTCGAATGTTAACAATTAAAAACTAAAAAAGAATGACTAGGGATAATGGCCACGTGGGTGGGGGTGGGGGGGGGGGGTGAAGCAGTAGGGTTATCCGACCCACATTTTCAAGCATCCCGTTCATTAGATTTTCTTCTCTCGTCTGGGTAAATTGTTAATTGCGATTCTAACTGATTGTTTAAGGGTACAAACATGACAAATCGTTTTTCCTTAGATTTTCTTAATCCCTATTCTACTGCATACGAACCTTGGCCACAACCACACACGTAGGACACCAACCACACCACCACCTGGTTAGCGTACCATCGCGGGTGGTACTCGAACAAGTACCTACCTACAGGTGGAAACTGAATACCCAAATGGGCCACAGGGAGGTAAGAAAGAACTTTTTTCAGTGTCAGAGTAGTTAACAAATGGAATGCAATAGGCAGTGACGTGGTGGAGGCTGACTTCATACACAATTTTAACTGTAGATATGACAGAGCCCAGTAGGCTCAGGAATCTGTACAACAGTTGATTGACAGTTAACAGGCGGGACCAAAGAGCCAGAGCTCAACCCCCGCAAACACAACTAGGCGAGTACATACACACAGGACTGCGACCATACACACGTGGCCAGTGACACTAGCAGAAGAGTTCCTCAACCACCACAGGACAGCGGGAACAACCCCCACAGGACAGCGGGAACAACCCCCACAGGACAGCGGGAACAACCCCCACAACAGGTTGTGAGTGTGTACACATGTCCCACATTCCCCAGCTGGAGGCAACCTGGACGAGGCGACATTCTCAGTCGTGACCTGAAGTTTGTTACTCCTTGGACGAGTGTGCCGCCAGTGGTGCCAATGGTGCTAGTGGTGCCGGCTAGCAGCGTGCCTTCCTCCCACTGACTTTGCCAAAATATGGGTTCCGTGATTCTGTGTTTCAGTAACCAGACCAGGATTCGAACCTGCATTACCAGGATAACCCTTCTCCCTCTGGTGTACACAGTACCATAACCACTTTACCAGCGATTGCCTATAAGGACTGGTTAGTCTATACGGATATGTTGTTTCTTATATATATATTTATTATAAACGGAAAACTCCACACCCCAGAAGGATTCGAACCCAGACATCCAGGAGCACTATGCACCTTGGCGTACCTTAACCACTAGGCCACACGACTGTACAAAAATCTTGGTAGTCGTGAGACTATTTTACCCAAGATCCGACAGCGCTCGGTGCCACAGTGGGGACCAAGGAGCCGAAGCTCAACCCCCTGCAAGCGCAACTAGGCGAGTACAGTCGAGGACCCTGACGTCACAATACATCATGTACTCTTGATCCTCTCAGACTACAGTGTTGTAGATTAATGGAACAAATTACCTGCTAACATAACATATGTGGGATTACTGGTTTCCAGCGTAGGCCAGACCTATATATATATAATGTTCGACTGGATATAAATAGCAACAGCCTCCAATAGACCAATAGGCCTTCTGTTCCCTTATTCTTAAGTTAATTTTGTATACATGTTTGTGGGAATTTTGATACACTTAACGATATTGACACGGCTGATTTCTTAAATTATTAAATATTAGATTGAACTTGGCTTGTTGGGCAGTAAGTTGATTAGAATGCTAAAAGGAACCTAATCACTTGCTACCTACCAATCACCCACGCGGGTACTAATCGACCCACACACACACACACAGATTTTGATATAGCAAACGGCATGCACCAGAGAATATTTATTATCCTATAAAGCTTCATCGTAAATAAACACACCTGGTCTTGATTGGTGTGGTTGTGAGCGTGTGTACACAAGGACGCTCCTTAGTGAAAGTACACCCAGGTGGGTGTAGCCTACTGTGACTTGTGAGTGTACACTGTGTGGTGTAATCTAGGACACCTGGTGGTGGGTGTACACTGTGTGGTGTACTCTGGGACACCTGGTGGTGGGTGTACACTGTGTGGTGTACTCTGGGACACCTTGTGGTGGGTGTACACTGTGTGGTGTACTCTGGGACACCTTGTGGTGGGTGTACACTGTGTGGTGTACTCTGGGACACCTTGTGGTGGGTGTACACTGTGTGATGTACTCTGGGACACCTTGTGGTGGGTGTACACTGTGTGGTGTACTCTGGGACACCTGGTGGTGGGTGTACACTGTGTGATGTACTCTGAGACACCTGGTGGTGGGTGTACATTGTGTGATGTACTCTGTGACACCTGGTGGTGGGTGTACACTGAGCCAGCGTGTGTACTCACCTATCACTGACTACGGGGGTGCGTGAGCTCCAGCTCTGCATGCCCCGCCTCCATGCCGTGTGAACCTGGCGCGCTGAGTATCTCTCAACCTTAACATTTTCACTCACTCTTCCTTCAAGTTGTGGATGGAATGTATGTATGTACTCACCTAGTTGTGCTTGCTAGGGGTTGAACTTTGGCTCTTTGGTCCCGCCTGTTAACCGTCAATCAACTGGTGTACAGGTTCCTGAACCTACTGGGCTCTATCATATCTACACTTGAAACTGTGTATGGAGTCAGCCTTCACCACATCACTGCCTATAAAGCTGTGCAAGAGTGTGTGTGTGTGTGTGTGTGTGTGTGTGTGTGTGTGTGTGTGTGTGTGTGTTTGTGTGTGTGTGTGTGTGTGTGCAAGTGTGTGTGTGTGTGTGTGTGTGTGTGTGTTCGTTGCCTACGTTACCAAATATTGCAAAATGCTCCAGCAGGTGTTGATGGGCCTCAGGGCAGCTCTCAACAAATGCTTCGGTGGAGGAGTGCTGGCCGCTTTATCACTCACTCTTAACGATACACTGCTAAATTACTTGCAATCATTCACACACCGTGTGTGTGTGTGGGGGGGGGGGCGGACTCCCACAGTGGCCGACACACTGTGGGAGGCGAGGACTTCCAATGTGGCGTCACTAATAAACATAATGTAGCGTGATTTAGGGCCAGCCGCAGGAGGGCGACACCTGTGGAGATCACAAAAATTGCATCCTCAGTATAGGCTTCTGTCTTTAGCCTTCACGGAAAAGGCCGGGACACGCGCAGGCCAGGCCGGGACACGCGCAGGCCAGGCCGGGACACGCGCAGGCCAGGCCGGGACACGCGCAGGCCAGGCCGGGACACGCGCAGGCCAGGCCGGGACACGCGCAGGCCAGGCCGGGACACGCGCAGGCCAGGCCGGGACACGCGCAGGCCAGGCCGGGACACGCGCAGGCCAGGCCGGGACACGCGCAGGCCAGGCCGGGACACGCGCAGGCCAGGCCGGGACACGCGCAGGCCAGGCCGGCCCCCGCACAATTCCCTCTCCAACGCAGCTTGGCTGACCTCCAAGATGGGTCAACGATGGTCTGACCCAAAACACGGGGGTGCGCAGCTAAATTTGGGGATCATGATAATACGCTCCTTGTGGAGGCTGGGAGAGGACTGACCATACCCTCGGGGAACCAGCTGCCTGGCAAGTGTAAGTGTTGGCACACTTACACTTGCCAGGCAGTGTTGGCACACTTACACTTACCAGGCAGTGTTGGCACACTTACACTTGCCAGGCAGTGTTGGCACACTTACACTTGCCAGGCAGTGTTGGCACACTTACACTTGCCAGGCAGTGTTGGCACACTTACACTTGCCAGGCAGTGTTGGCACACTTACACTTGCCAGGCAGTGTTGGCACACTTACACTTGCCAGGCAGTGTTGGCACACTTACACTTGCCAGGCAGTGTTGGCACACTTACACTTGCCAGGCAGTGTTGGCACACTTACACTTGCCAGGCAGTGTTGGCACACTTACACTTGCCAGGCAGTGTTGGCACACTTACACTTGCCAGGCAGTGTTGGCACACTTACACTTGCCAGGCAGTGTTGGCACACTTACACTTGCCAGGCAGTGTTGGCACACTTACACTTGCCAGGCAGTGTTGGCACACTTACCCTCTTGCTGGAGAGAGGTGACGGACTGTGGGTGTCGGTGGAGGACGACGGTGGCGGGGTGCTTGAAAAAAAATCAATGTGTAATTAATTACAAGATAGTCGAGGCAGCTGTTGGTAGAGTGTTTACATCTCATCCTCCTAAAATGCAGGTACTTATAGTAACTATTTGTTCCAAAGTACCCAAGTGATGGTACCAACCGTAAACATCGTTAATTTTACAGAAACCAGAAAAAATAACGCTAGAAGCCAAATTGAAATATTCCTAGGCCTAGTACAGACACAAGTATGTACTATATTAAGGCGTTGTTGGAGCTCGTGGCAACTGGAAGTAGAATGTTGCTGTAGGCCTACCTACAGCAACATTCGTAGGCCTACATTCGTAGGTGGAGTGTATTAGGCCTACAGTTGTTAGAGGAAGCTTAGGTTAGGCTACACAAATTTAAATTTTGCCCCGAGGGGCGAGTTTACTGGGAAGCGTCACTCATCCTGTGTTATATTACGTTAACGTTAAAAAAGTTTCCGTTTTGTCCAAATTCAATAATATTAAGGTCAATATGCAGGCGAGGAGTCGCAATAACGTGACTGAAAAATGTTGACCAGACCACACACTAGAAGGTGAAGAGACGACGACTTTTCGGTCCGTCCTGGACCGTCCAATCGACTTCATAATGGTCCACGACGGACCGAAACGTCGTCGTCTCTTCACTTTCTAGTGTGTGCTTTGGTCAACATATTAAAGTCAACTTTCTGGTGGTCCATCACTACATACTGGTACTTCCCACCAGTTTGGTACTATAAGTACTTTCATTTAAGGAATATGGTTCATTTATATCATGCAATTAGGCAGAGAAAACCATTTGAGGGAGAACTAATAAAAACTAATCATACCATTCAACGGCAACAAATTCTAGCGCTCTCCAGGATTACAAATCACTGAACAAGCAGCATGCAACACTGTGGATAGAACGTCGCATTTTGGTGTATATTCCACCTACCATTTGTTAGCACCAAACCCAAAAAGGTTTCGTGCTAACAAATGGTAGCGGCTGGCGAAATTAACGCACTGTCCCGTTTTCTGTTTTGGGTTCTCTGTTAGGTTAGAATGAGGGCACTTAAGTAGGACAGTTTCTTGACGCTGGGAAACTTCTGGAAGACAGGCTGGGAAGAGTGTTGGTGGAGGGAGGGAGGGTAGTGGTGGAGTGTTGGAGGGAGGGTAATGGTGGTGTTATCTAACATAAAACTTCTCTCTAACTTCACTAAAGGATTACGTGGTAATGTGGGGCAAGAGGCGGGTATATATAACCACGGGTCGGCAGGTTCCTCCTCGTCTGAGGGGGAACAATGCTTCTCGCTCAATGTAATCAGTCCACCTTTCCGGGTCATTTAATCGAGCATTTCAAGCTGCTGTCTTTGTTGAATCTATCTGACTATACCAACAGTGTTGTAGTTTGAGTGACAGTGAATGTTGTGGTGACGGTGTTGAGTGTGAGAGACGGGCTGTAGACGCGCGAGTGACCCGAAGGGTGACAAAATATTGTCACTAATCTTGGGTAAGAAAGTTTGATTTTCCAGCACGGTGACAAGACTGAGCGAGCCCGGAAGACCAGCACGAGACCCACAGCGCTGCTCATCACTACAAGTCACGCAACATTCCCACATAACTAACTTATTGCAATGTTGCTAACTTGAACTCACACAGGTGAAGAACCCTACGTGTCCTGGAGCGTTCCGTTCTCGCCCAAACTTGATCATCATTCCACGCAAGTGTAAAGCGATATTCATCCCGTTGTCATTACCTGTATGTGAAATGACGATAACACTGACACACCTTGGACACGGCACACAGACCGTCCTCATAAACAATGGAAAAAAGTGATTCCACACTCACCCACCCCCCCCGCCCTGCTTATGAATGAAAAACGGTTTACAGACGATTTCAACCCGTCCTCGACTCAAGTCCATTACATCCAGCGGTCAACCCCACAGCCGCATTCATAAATTTTAACATGCTGTTCATTCAAAACGGGAATTTTCCCAAGATTCCCAACAAAATTCGTCAGTGAAACACTTGTTCCGGATATGTTCGAACGTCAGCAGTTGTGAGTCGTGTGTAAACCGCTTTTCATTCATAAACAGGGGGTTTGGCGGGTGCATGGAATCACTTTTGGATCTTTATTTGGAGGACGGGCTGGACGATTTACAACTGATGCCGTTCGAACACTGCCGAAACAAGTGCTTCACTGACGACTTTTATTCGAACCACAACACTGTAAATGCTTCACCCACGAACTACAAATACAACAGCCCGTCCTCCAAACAAAGATCCAAAAGTGATTCCATGCACCCGCCAAACCCCCTGTTTATGAATGAAAAGCGGTTTACACACGACTCACAACCGCTGACGTTCGAACATATCCGGAACAAGTGCTTCACTGACGAATTTTGTTCGAATCACAACGCTATAAATGCTTCACCCACGTACTACAAATACAAATAATCGCCAACAGAACCTAAACACCTATCCTATGCCTATATATGCACAATATGCCAATATATTATAATATTAATTTATACTTGAGAAAATTCCCGTTTTGAATGTACAGCATGTTAAAATTTATGAATGCGTCTGTGGGGTCGACCGCTGGATGTAATGGACTTGAGTCGAGGACGGGTTGAATACAAATAATCGTCAACAGAACCTAAACACCTATGCTAACTTAACCAGTGCCTAGATATGCACAGCACGCTAATATACATAACAATATTAATTTATATTTGCGAAAATTCCAGTTTTGAATGAACAGCATGTTAAAATTGATGAATGCATCTTTCGGGGCGACCGCTGGATGGAATGGACTTAGTCTGAGGACGGTTGCAGAAAATAAGAAGTCTCATGCCCCGAGCTTCATGTTAAGCTGGCGGAGTGCTGTTGAGTACCCACTAACGGCTCCATCACCTGCACCAGGCCCCCCAACTGTCTCTCACATACTGGATCACAATAACAGTGTTGTGCTCCCTGGGCCCTGGGTAGTACTCAGCATGTCCCAGGGACGCCGACCGTGTCCACAACGCTGGGAATCACCACGAGTGATGGCAGAGCGAGCCAGGCACGCCTTGTAATAGAGCGAGCCAGGCACGCCGTGTAATTCCATAACGTGTATACTGTTGCTCACCGTCACAAAGATCCATAAACGTATGTGCGGAGATCAACTCTACACGGGGATGGTAAACGACCACTCCAACAAAGCTGTTAAGAGTGTAATATGCATTGAATCCTCAGAAATCGTTACTTACACTTCTCTTACTGGCTCGACCAACGATCACGGGAACAAAGCAAGTGGAACAGATGTGTATTATCGGTTAAGCTTGGTCTACAGACCGTCACAGTCAATAATACCATTGTCTTCCTTTCATCTAGCCTTCAAGCATACCTAAACACCCTGCTGACAGAGCTAAAAGATACTCTTCAAGAGTGGTAATATATAGTGCTCTCGACAAGGAGGATGAGTTACGGCAGTGGGCAGCTGTAGAGACTTACTCAACAGCTGGAGTGCAGGCAGTATCCAGCCCTAATGTTCGTGGTTATAGATGCCATATAAAACTAGATCTACCTCTATATACCAGAATATACTTGAATACTCCTGGATATACCTGAATCTACCTGTATACACTTGTGTATATATACATGAATAAACTTGAATTTAGGTTTGTAGTTCGTTTTGTCGGTGACAGGAAGTCTCCACACGCGCGCGCGTGCGTGTGCGCGCGCGTGTGTGTGTGTGTGTGTGTGTGTGTGTGTGTGTGTGTGTGTGTGTGTGTGTGTGTGTGTGTGTGTGTGTGTGTGTGTGTGTGTGTGTGTGTGTGTAAGTGTAAGTGTAAGTGTAACAGGCACGGGTCTAGATCCAGAGACCCTTCATGTAGCAGTGATCCTCTGCCTTGGTGTCCAATTCACACTAAATACAAATGTATTTGCAACAGGGTGGTAGCAGACCAGTGAGGACTACACGGACTGCACGGTAGAAGCTCCAAGAGCTGGCACGCAAGAAACAACTCCTTGCCTCAGCTCAGTGTCCAGCAGCCCGAGAGCCTTGCATCCTAAAAGCCCATGACCTGAACAACACCGTACTTCACCTAGATGGCAACACAAAATGCCCCTGGAAGAGGGGCTAACACCTGGTGTGGTACTACACATGTGTATCCACCCTGGCTGACGCCTACACACACTATGGTGCTGATCACGCAGGTCGGTGTGGCCAACTACGTTGAGGTTACCTTGAGGTGCTTCCGGGGCTTAGCGTCCCCGCGGCCCGGTCGTCGACCAGGCCTCCTGGACCAGACCACAGGGAAAACAGCAACATCAAACCTCTACGGGGCAACTGGAAAGTCAATACACCTTTCCCATAGCATCTCAGACGCTCAGCCCCTGGGGAAGGAGTGCCTTGAGCTTTCTCCAAGAATTGGGTTCCAGGCTCATTAACACCACCAGAGACCCAAGAGCTGTCAGTGTCCTGTTTCAGCGTCTCAGTGTGACAATCCAGAGGGGAAACGCCCGCTGTGTCCTCGGTTCCTGCCCGGAAGTAGAGGAGCTCCAAGAGATCAACAACTTTTAAGCATTCATTATGCTCACCAATGTATAACTTGTAACCATTAAATATCTAATAGAACAAAACAAACACAACACGGAGGGGGTGATAGGACAAACGAACATGGAAACAGCATTAGAGGTGACCCAAAAATCCACATAATCCGCTTTATTGAGTTGTGTTCCAGCAGCACTCAGAGACTATGGGTCCCCCTTCTTCCTTATATTTTATGTGGAAACTCTCGACCTATTTTATTATGTTGTATCTACTACTGTGTGTAAGCTTGAATAGTCCTCAAGTCTATGCACAACTGAAAACTTTGTGACCCCCCACAGGATTCGAACCTGGACCACCAGGATACCAAACTCCTGCCAGCTGAGCATTCTTAGGCAATCGGAGCACTCTTAGGATGCAATAACCACTTAGCACTTAGTCAGTGCCAAGTGGTTACAGCACTGAGTTGCCATGGGCACACAAACACACACACTTCTTTAGAATGCAATTTTGGGTAATCCAAGAGTACAAAATTAAATTTTTGGGGGTTACACAGTACATTTTTGTACGTTTAACCAAACAGTCGCTAAAAGTATTATTATTTGTGGTGTTTGCATTTAGCACGTGCTAAAAACCCAAACAAATGGTTAGGATAAAGTCGAACATGCGTTTAGTTCGACTTTCTGTTCGAAATTTGCATACAACAGTAAAATCATTTCAAAACTATCGGTTTTCTCCTTGATGACCTTATTCTGTTTCATCATATTAGCATAAAGGTCTGGCACACGTGTGGAAATACAATCCGCGGTTACTGCGTACAGAGAGAGGGGCAGTCCGCGCCCTCTTCACCCCTCAATGGTGTCGGAGGTGCTTAAGACGAGGGAAAGTCCTGTCGACTCTTAGTGTTAGAGTTTTATGAGCAGTCGCTATGAAAGTAAAAAAAAGGTTACAAGTCAGAAGGAACTCATTGTTATTCAGCCCGTTGTTATCAGCCCTACGTAGAGACTCCAAGATACCCACCTTCCAGCAGCACTGGACAAGGCTCCAGGATAACCACCTTCCAGCAGCACTGGACAAGGCTCCAGGATAACCACCTTCCAGCAGCACTGGACAAGGCTCCAGGATACCCACCTTCCAGCAGCACTGGACAAGGCTCCAGGATAACCACCTTCCAGCAGCACTGGACAAGGCTCCAGGATAACCACCTTCCAGCAGCACTGGACAAGGCTCCAGGATAACCACCTTCCAGCAGCACTGGACAAGGCTCCAGGATAACCACCTTCCAGCAGCACTGGACAAGGCTCCAGGATAACCACCTTCCAGCAGCACTGGACAAGGCTCCAGGATAACCACCTTCCAGCAGCACTGGACAAGGCTCCAGGATAACCACCTTCCAGCAGCACTGGACAAGGCTCCAGGATAACCACCTTCCAGCAGCACTGGACAAGGCTCCAGGATAACCACCTTCCAGCAGCACTGGACAAGGCTCCAGGATAACCACCTTCCAGCAGCACTGGACAAGGCTCCAGGATAACCACCTTCCAGCAGCACTGGACAAGGCTCCAGGATAACCACCTTCCAGCAGCACTGAACAAGGCTCCAGGATAACCACCTTCCAGCAGCACTGAACAAGGCTCCAGGATAACCACCTTTACCATTATCTGTGTATCTGTCCTCACCCGTTCTCAGTTTCATCACCTGTTCTATCACTGTTGTTTTCCGCCTGATGTGATTTTGATGCAGTTTTGGTTCGGCCTTGGGTTTATTTGCTATGTCATTTTCATACTGTCTCTCTGCTTGTCTTCTCACACTGAGGTACTCATACCTGGTTCTCTGGTATCCTCTCTTTAATCACTGGTTTTTCGTTATTTCGGTACTTCCTCCACGCCCTTTTGTTTAGTTCGAATTACTTCCATACATACCCTTTTAAACCACGGATTCCTCTTTTTCTTCTTATTTTTTTCCGTTTGGGTCGGGATAATGTTGTTTACTGTCTCCCGACACTTTCGGGTGGTAGTCCATCATGTCTTATACGGACTTTGTTCTGGGTTCTGTGCCACATGTTATTTCTCTTATGAATTTTCTCATCTACCAATAATTCCCATTTTGGTACACCGGTCCTTTGCTTTCTTTTTTCTTTTTTTTGGGGGGGGGGGGTATTACTTCTTACTCCACCAGGTACTCAAATATCAGTACACTGGTCACTCACTCCCAAGGGGAGCTTTCAACCTAACTTTCTTTATATCAGACTCATTCAGGGTGAATATCAGATCAAACATGACTGGTTCGTCTTCTCTCAGTCTTGTGGGTCCCTTGACTTGTTGTCTCAGAAAGTTTCTTGTTGCCATTTCCAGCAGCTTAGCTCGCCATGTGTGTGGCCCTCTATGTGGGGGTATGGTCTCCCAATCTATCTTCCTGTGACTGAAGTACTCCCATGATGAGCAGTCCGGATCTGTTCCTGCAAGCGACAGAGGCTGCTCTCTATTATACAAATGGTAGCCATGTTGTTTACCATATTTCTGTCTGACTCTTCTGTCTTTTGGTGGGGCTATATATTACTATTATTTTTTGTCCTTCAATTGCTATAGTGCCTGTTATGTAGTCACTGAACCCTTTGTGGGTGTATGGGGGAGGAGAGGTTGTGTGGTGGGTGTGTGTGTGTGTGTGTGTGTAGAGGGGTGGGAGAAGATGAATGGGGGTGTAAGGTGTGGAGGGGAGAAAGTGTGTGTGTGTGTGGGGGGGGGGAAGGAGAGGATGTGTGAGGGTAGAGGGGGGGGCCAATAGACCATGAGGGCACTAATACACACCACAAGCGTGGCACAGTGCCGGCCAGACCAAGGAAGGGTTCAGCATAACTGAACACGCCGCCAGTAACGTGTCTCCGTTCATCTTGTTCATTATGCTCAAACCAATACAAAACTCACAGCCCCGGCATGAATTATGTATTACATGGAATATTAACGAGAAGAATGTTTTTAAATAAATAAAACTTGCCAGTTGACTGATGACTTTATCTTGGTCAACAAAATGCAGTATGTGATGGATTGAAGAATAAATCTAACTGACCAATCGCCCGGTATTTAATGCAACTCTCTAGGAGATGTGTTTATGAAGACACACCATGATTGGTATGCAGGAGGGCTGGCACCGCTCGCCCGAGCTGGTCTTCAGGAACAACACAGCTACGAGGTCAACTTGAACACCGCGCACACCGCATTAGAACACCGCGCGCGACCTCCCTCCAACAGATCATATACAGGCGCGACCTCCCTCCAGCAGATCATATACAGGCGCGACCTCCCTCCAACAGATCATATACAGGCGCGACCTCCCTCCAGCAGATCATATACAGGCGCGACCTCCCACCAGCAGATCATATACAGGCGCGACCTCCCACCAGCAGATCATATACAGGCGCGACCTCCCTCCAACAGATCATATACAGGCGCGACCTCCCACCAGCAGATCATATACAGGCGCGACCTCCCTCCAACAGATCATATACAGGTGCGACCTCCCTCCAACAGATCATATACAGGCGCGACCTCCCTCCAACAGATCATATACAGGCGCGACCTCCCTCCAACAGATCATATACAGGCGCGACCTCCCACCAGCAGATCATATACAGGCGCGACCTCCGGCACACTGTAACTTTGCCACTCCGACCCTCCGTTTCACATCAACCTTTCCTCCTACAAAGAACATCGCATTTCGCTCGTGTGCGTTACCTATGGCAAAAAATTGTCGTACTAGAAAATGGCGGCGTCTCGCGAAATTGTCACCGACCCGTTTTCTGTTTTGGGTCATCTGGTAGGAAAGAATAAGGGCATTGTAGCACGACTGTTTCTTAACGTTGGGAAATGTTAAGAGGACGGGCTGTTCTGTGATAACTAAACAATGAAGTATACTCCACTGGTTAAGGGAGTACCTAAGCAACAGGACACAGCGAGTCACCGTGAGGGGTGAGGTCTCGTAGTGGCGGGATGTCACCAGTGGAGTCCCACAGGGATCAGTTCTTGGACCTATACTGTTTCTGATATACGTAAATGATCTCCCAGAAGGAATTCACTCGTTCCTCTCGATGTTTGCTGATGATGCAAAAATTATGAGGAGGATCAAGACAGAGGAGGATAGTATGAGACTACAAGATGACCTAGACAAACTGAAGGAATGGTCCGACAAATGGCTACTAAAGTTCAACCCAAGTGAATGTAAGGTAATGAAACTAGGAGGCCAGTCAGTGGGTACCGAATGGGAGATGAAGTCCTTCACGAAACTGACAGAGAGAAAGATCTGGGAGTTAATATCACACCAAACCTGTCTCCTGAAGCCCACATCAAAAGAATAACATCAGCGGCCTATGCGAGGCTGGCTAACATCAGAACTGCTTTAAAAAACCTGTGTAAGGAATCCTTCAGAACCTTGTATACACATATGTAAGACCAATCCTGGAGTATGCAGCACCAGCATGGAAGCTAAATGAATTTAGCCAAGATTCCGTCCCTGAGCCCATTATGTGCCTTTGTGACCCCTTCTACTAACCCCCACAGGATGGGCATGGGGTGCATAATAAAAAAAAATGAAGCCATATGACTGTCTACCATAAGATTTAGCTGGACTAACCCAGAGAGCTTTGGGGTATACTATTCACCCGGGCACAGTGAGGGATCCAGTGCTGCCATGCCCACGTTAGGGCGCGTACTCTCAAGATTCTCTCTCACACACTGACAGTTGAGAGGCGGGACCAAAGAGCCAAAGCTCAACCCCGGCAAGCACAACTAGGCGAGTACAACTAGATGAGTACACACAAATATTAATTTATTTCTTATCATTCTCGGCCAAAATATACAGGCGTTTAGCCATTCTCCGAGCGTTAATACTTTTGAGGTTGCTTAGCAAGAGCGAGTTCTCAAGCATTAAGTGCACATATACCGTCTGTCTTCAAGTCCGTCTACCAGGTGCACACACTGTCAACCACGCCCCCATAAAACAAGATAATTGCCATAGTTCAGCTGCTATGAACGTAAACTATCAGCGTACTAACATTACAAGAAAATTATCGTACACTAATTCGTTAATGTGAGAATGATTAAAGGGCGTAAACAATAAATTTAAAATATAAATGCAGTTAATTATAATTAATAACCTCTTCTAATACTATACAGTAATTTTATGGATGACAAATCTATAATTAATTTAATTAAAGTCGTGATGCACATTTTCTAAATTGTTATCGAGGTTTGAATTTCCCGCGTGCGCCAAATTTGTCTGAAGCGGTCCGCACCAGCTGACGGGTCATGTGTTTACAAATACGGATTTGTCTAGATCTCACAAACAAAAAATTATTTCGATTTCATTTAGGATGATTAATGGGTAATGCTTTAAAATATAAATCCCTATATTTCACACATTCCAAAGGTATAATAAATTAGTATTCATTAGATTCCTACTAAAGCTTAGATAAACTTTATTATGCTTAAAGCTTATCTGTATTTCAGGTTACAGCTTGACTCTGCTTACGACCTCGTATGTGAGAATGTCTCCACACATACACTATGACTGAGGAATACATCATGCGACAAACAAGCCATACGATATAACATGCTATACACTGGTTCATACATGGCTTATGACACACGATGTTATGTCATACACTTGTTATGACACACGTATCATACATGACATGCAACACAACTCCCAGTTACACAACTACAAGCAGCAATATTTTCGCTCTTACCGGATGGAGTCCGCTAGGCTGCTGCCAGTCCTCGAGTCCGTCACAGTGCGTCCAGAGGTGTGGCCAGGTCCAGTCATCACCCTGTTGTCCCAAGTACCTTGTTGAACGCTGCCACGACAGTCACGTCACCTGTGGATTTTTTTTTGTTTTAAGTCACCTTTGTCGTCCAGAAGAGGATTTTTTTACACTTATTATTAAGCTATAAACTAAATTTTTTGTTCACATACGGCTTCTCATTTTTATGATAATTATAAAATAGAACTTTAAAAACAATAAAGTCTCTTGGTCTCAAAAATACTCTCATGTTAATTGTGGAGTTGAGGATAATTGATTTATTAAAATTTGAGCAAGTGGACTGAATATATAATTATTTTGCTCTACATATTTCCCCACAGTGGGGGATTTGTTTGTTATGAATTAAACTAGGATAAAACAAGATTTGTAACAAAGTTAAATTTAAAATATATGTTAATGTGGACTTAATTAAATTATTTAATTTCCCTGCATTATCTAAATTGGGGTTAGCAAATACTAGAAGTCTTAGGTGCTACGATGACTTCTTGAAACCAACCCGTACTCGACTAAAAGTCCATTCCATCCAGCGGTCGACCACACAAACTTATTCATAAATTTTTACATGCTGTTCATTCAAAACGGAAATTTTCTCAAATATAAATTAATATTATAATATATATTAGCATATTGTGCATATATATATAGGCATAAGTCAGGTTAGGTGTTAGGTTCTGTTGGCGATTATTTGTATTTGTAGTACGTGGGTGAAGCATTTACAGCGTTGTGGTTCGAACAAAATTCGTCAGTGAAGCACTTGTTCCGAAAATGTTCGAACGTCATCAGTTGTGAGTCGTGTGTAAACCGTTTTTCATTCATAACTAGCTGGGGTTTTGGCGGGTGGATGGAATCACTTTTGGGTCCTTGTTTGGAAGACTGGCTAACACGTTCGTAAGTACTTGCGTAACTTCTTCGTGAATCTGGCTCCAGGAACTTGAGCCTCACCACCGCTGAACACATCAACCCTCACCAACTGTACTGCTTCTAGTCAACACCACCTTCCTCTCCATAATATAATTAACTTTGAAAAAACATGTATTCTAACTACTAACTTGAGTATACACAAGTAAGTAAGAATGTGTTAACTGGTTGGTGTCTTACTTGTATTAGTGACGCCTCTAACCCGTCCATCAACTCCTCTCTCTACTGCCACTATACTCCGGCCAGACAGTAGAGAAACAGGTAGAAGCACACTACTGGCATACTCCAGGGTAAGCATGGGCCGCAACATGTTGCACAACATGCACGTCTAAACGGCCATTAACAACTAGGTGAGGCGTAATCGCCCAATTTGCTCGGTGCTCGTCACGGCGTGTATGAGCCGTCTCCTGGTAATGGCGTCTCTGCCTCCCCCCACACACATACGCTCCCTCCTGTGAGAATCAATAGTTATTAATTTGTGAGTTGGGTCTTTAAATTCGAATTGTTACAGAATTGGAATTCAATATATTAATTTGATATATATATATATAATTTATTGGATTTAATCTTGGCACCTCAGTTCATTGGCGAGATATAAGAGAACAGTTTCAGTTGCTCAATAGTCAGGTGTTGACGCGGTCGACCCCACGAGCATCGCGTCAACACTTCATATTATCTATTATATGAAATAATAATTATAACAGAGTAAAAGTTTTCATAAAATTCAGTTTAATAATTAATATTTAATAACTGATCTTATAGATTTAAAAAGGGCGAATCCTCATAGAGTTTATTTTTTAGGTTTAAAATTTTTATTTAATATAATATTTAGCAAATTATTTCCAAAATAAATTAAAAAAAATAGAATTTGGACACAATAATATTAACATAAGCCTAATGTGAAATGTCACGTGTTCAAAGACATTCACTCAGCCTTTGAAAGATAAGATTGACTTGTCAATCTATCAATCCTGGGACTATGTCAAGACTGTTATGTTTACAACAATAACAGTCCCCCACATGCTGTGTCACCCACAGTGGGGACACCCAGGCTTTCAACACCTTTTTCAATAAATCAACTATTTGTGTAATAAGTCAATAGTAATAATACGTAATAAATCAATAATAATTTATTTTAATAATTTAAAATATTATTAAAATTGTCGGTCTCGAACCCATAGTTGATATAATAATATATTCATTAAACTATGTAACTAGTTTATGAAGACCATATTGTTGCTCGGCTAAATTAATTTTTGGGTTCAGTTCCTGAGCCCATTTGTGTGTCTGACCTTTCCCATTACCGCCCACAGTATGGGGTGCATAATAAATTAACAGAATAAACATTACCTGCGCCAAGTTTGTAATTTATGGCCTCTAACGTGAGCGCCTTAACCCTGGCTAAGGCTACCAGCCGCTCTCAAAAATGTAAATGTGATGACCGAACTTTTCAAAATTTTCAGTTTGTTTTCTCAAACGAGTTATGTGTTAGACGTTTGAAGATGTTGTAGCGAGGTCAGAACTTCCAACGTCGAGCTGGACGTATAATGGCGGTCAGGGACAGGTGCAGCAGGTGGGTCGAGGTCAGGGGTCGAGGTCAGAGGTCAAGCGTGGGGTGTCCAGCCGTAAAAATGTGGTTTTAGTGTCTGGTTAAGGCCCCGGGCGGCCTTGACCCCGCCTCCTGCCTCCCGTGGCAGTCATTCCTCAACCGCTTTGTGGCCTCCTTATTGTTATTAATGTTGGTATTATTTTCCACGTTTCTGAGGCTTTCTGCCCAATTGCTTCTCCTGGAAGCACCTCCAGCCTCTCTGAGGACCCCAGGCCAGCTGCTCCTCCTGGAGGTTCTTCCCAAGTTTGAGGCTTCCAGACCAGAGTCTTATACGCGAAGTTTGTTCTACAGTTCTGAGGCTCCCAGGGCAGCTGTTCATCCTGGGAGTCCTTCCTACGTGTCTTGAGCGTCTTATTAACAATAAGTCAAAGACTGTTCGCTACAAGTCACTGGTAAAGCTCCTTACATAAAGTTGAGTCGTTAGCTAAAAATTAAGGTTTTTTGACGCTGTCAAGAATTTGTAAATATCATTTATGACCAATAGGAAGACACAAGGTCTTAGAATTTACCTCTGAGGAATTCCAGTGTTATATATTAAAGGTTTTGGGTCTTCTTGAAGGATGCCAGTAAGGCAGGGTAATTGTCAGGGGAATTGTGGCTGTTCGTCCTTCAAGAAGCTCTCAAGAACAGTTTAGGACGCTGTTTTAAATGTTGAATGTACTAAATTACACAGTAGATCAGCATGGTCCTAATAGTTATATGTTCCACTCACATCTATAGAATCAGCTGTTATGGTTCGTTTGGGAGAAAACCATTTTAGATATAAAGACAATGAGGTTGTACAATGGGATCGAACCCGGGTTTCTGGACTCCTCAGGCACCCCTCAAGATTTTCTCATATATATTTATCACTTTCTGATTTCATTGTATATTTTAGATGTACTTTACACGTGAAGGAAATCTTTACTTGAGAAAACTTATAGCAAAACCTATTGTAAGTGGATAGTAATGTGTGGAAAATTACCAGTTGGAAATTCAAGAGATGTGAGTAGAGACGTGAACTAGGCCACCACCAGCAGCCTGAGGCCTATACCCTCTGGACGGTAACTAGGCCACCACCAGCCTAGCCTCTGGACTAGGCGCCTCCCACACCGGTAGTCAAGACTGACCAAGAGCTGGACACCTCCTCCACGTACCAGAGTTACTTGTTTAGTGATCTCGTCAACGTCATCCCAGAGGTGGTCAGGCGAGACACGAGGGGAACAGGAATCACTTTCTGGAAGTTAGTTTCGCCTCCATGGTATTTAACAATTATCAACGCTAACTTCTTTTGTATTACACTAAAACAAAGAATGAAAAATGTTATTATGATTTCCAACCAGATACGTTCCTGCCCTTAAATAGTCGTGTGTACTTGTGGCATCTTCATCATTAATTGGAGGCCGCTGTGTAAGACGCTTTCACTGCTCAAGACAATCTCCTGTGTGTCTGCTGCTGCTGCTCTGATGATTCTATTGTAGGACACAAGATTTATACACGAGGCTGATGTGTAAATTGGCACAGCACGAGTCGGGGATAATTACTGTAACTATGGTACTTTGTCTTGATGAGCCCAGCCTTGAACACCTCTACTTACACCCCGGTACTTGCTGTGTTGCTATACATTACCATGATGCAGGCGAACAACACTACACTTGCTAGGTACACAAGAGGAAGGCAGCCACATACAACAGGATGCTGGACACTAAATTGTAAGATGTTGTTGACACGGCTCCGATTAGAAGAGGCATCTTATACTTTCTTGACAGCAGAGGTTGCAAAATGGTATACGAAGTACAAGTTCGCTTCCATCTTGAGTACGCACCTTTCCTGGAATGCCTGCCCCCCCCCTCCTTTATTTATTAGACTTTTGAACAAAGTGTAGAAGCACGAGAAAGCTCATTCTAGTCACGACCGCCTGGTTGGACAGCTATGGTCTAACATCGCACAGTTGCGGTGTTGACATCAACATCGCAACTTTTCAACAACTCACAACTGATGACGTTCGAACACTTCCGGAACAAATGCTTCACTGACGAATTTTGTTCGAACCACAACGCTATAAATGCTTCACCCACGTACTACAAATACAAATTCTCTAAAATAGAACCTAAACACCTAACCTAACCTATGTCTATATATGCACAATATGCTAATATATTATAATATTAATTTATATTTGAGAAAATTTGAATGTTTTGAATGAACAACATGTAAAAATTTATGAATGCGTCTGTGGGGTCGACCGCTGGATGTAATGGACTTAATTAATTAAGAGTCGAGGACGGGTTGAATAAACAGAGGGTTTGGCGGGTGCATGGAATAGACTTTGTCCTTTGTTTATGAGGACTGGCTGCAGCATTCACAACTTTCAAGGCCAGATTTGATACAGAATTCAAACGTCAGAATAGTTAAACTATAAGGAAACTGGTACAACAAGGCTGGTAAGTGGGCTACACCTAACTTCCCCGTAGTCACTAATAGGTAGGTACCATTCTTATTAATCCCTAGTTCCTTAGTCTTAGTTTAAAAGGTGAGAGAGAGAGAGAGAGAGAGAGAGAGAGAGAGAGAGAGAGAGAGAGAGAGAGAGAGAGAGAGAGAGAGAGAGAGAGAGAGAGAATAATGGGTAGAGTGGTCATGACTCACCATCACTGGAGATGACATGATTGTCACAATAGTATTCATGATAGAAGATCTGACAGTTGTCGCCTCACCGTAGGCGATCACAGTCATCACTCTGTAAGTTACTTGGCCAGCTGGCCCAGGTACAGCTGGCTGTACCATCTCCATGGACCACACAGGCTACAGCTGGCTCCCGTACAGCTGGCCGCAGCTCCTAAAGCTACACATCGGTATCAACTCAAAACTCACGTACAAGCAAAGAAACGTAATTTAACAATTGATTCCCTCGAAATTAACTTCTTCAATCTTCAAAGATATATTGAGGATTAGCAACTCAAACTAATGATGATCATAAAGTTAGTAGCTTAGATTACCTTTGCCCCTCACTACCAGCAAACCACCTTTGCTGGGGCTTTGAGAGTAGGTAAGGTAGTTACCAGGCGGAAGCACTAAGCCAGGATGATGATATAGCACTCAGACGGGATATGGGGGCCCAGGAGCTGGAGCATGAGGACGGAGTGAGTCCCAGATAGTTTGTCTTAAAAGGTAAATAGTCGCTCATGAATAGTGAAGATTCTTAATATTACAGTTTAAAAAGAGATAATATGGTTTCAGTATCATTTTGCTAATGATTGCCTAAGTATAATCGCACAGTGACCATGGAGAGGCTTACCGTATAACCTGCTAATATAATTATGACACGCCGGTCAAGGTATAGTCATATATTTATAATTATATTTCATCCTTGTCATTGTTCTTAAGTGTTTTTGTGTTGTTTTGCTTATCCTTGAGCCCATTACCTTATAACTCAAGTTCCATGACTTACTTATCAACCGGATTAAGGTCCGTGTATTGTATTACAGAGACTCGTGTCACAAGCCTCAGTAACTTGGAGAGAGAAGACAATCTCACATATATTCTCATTGATGCGATTGATGTGTATTTACCTCACATGTTCAAAGATGTTTATACCAGACTGACCAACAACATTAACTATACCAGACTGTGGTTAACATCACTAAGTATACTCAGGGCAGTAGTCAACATTAATAAGTATATTATTTAATAAGAAACAAAATACTCAAGATTAGACAAAATTGCAATTAATTTTACCAATAAAGATGTTAATAATCTGCAAGAGCCTCTGAACCAACCATTCATCATCTGACAAATAATATTCCACATATTAAGCAATATAACATAAAGGCCGATTAACACAGAGAAAAACATTATACAAATCTTTACCCGGAAAAATATTATCGAAAAAATCGAAGCTTGTCATCAATAAATATATATTTGTTGTAGTTTTCCTCGTCATTGTACATTATAAGGAGAGATTGTGTCAGGGGCGACTCCTTCACTCTGACCAAGTGTGTGTATGTGCTCGGGGCACCGCACACTCTACTTGGCCCTATTACCAACAGTTTCGCACTTCTCCAAACATTCTAGCAAAGACCATGCTAGGCTGTACCCAGCACGGGGCTACACACACACACACGCTGCTAGGCTGTACCCTCACGAGGCTACACACACACACACACACACACACACACACACACACACACACACACACACACACACACACACACACACACACACACACAAAACATTATTTGCTTCCACATTTGTGGAAGCAAATACTATTCATACTTTTAAAACTAGGTATGATAGGGAAATGGGACAGGAGTCATTGCTGTAAACAACCGATAGCTAGAAAGGCGGGATCCAAGAGTCAATGCTCGATCCTGCAAGCACATATAGGTGAGTACATATAGGTGAGTACACACACACACACACACACACACACACACACACACACACACACACACACACACACACACACACACACACACACACACGCTGCTAGGCTGTACCCAGCACGAGCCTACAAACATGCAAGGCTGTACCCAGCACGAGGCTACACACACGCTGCTAGGCTGTACCCAGCACGAGCCTACAAACATGCAAGGCTGTACCCAGCACGAGGCTACACACACGCTGCTAGGCTGTACCCAGCACGAGGCTACAAACATGCAAGGCTGTACCCAGCACGAGGCTACACACACGCTGCTAGGCTGTACCCAGCACGAGGCTACACACACGCTGCTAGGCTGTACCCAGCACGAGGCTACACACACGCTGCTAGGCTGTACCCAGCACGAGCCTACAAACATGCAAGGCTGTACCCAGCACGAGGCTACACACACGCTGCTAGGCTGTACCCAGCACGAGCCTACAAACATGCAAGGCTGTACCCAGCACGAGGCTACACACACGCTGCTAGGCTGTACCCAGCACGAGGCTACAAACATGCTAGGCTGTGCCCAGCTCGATGCGACAGACGCAACATATCTCCATTAATAAAACATTCACGCGTGGGGCCCGTAGTTCGAGTCTCCTAGAGCCCAGGTGAATGGAATTCTCCCCATTAATGTTCGTCATATTGTTGTTTAGTGACATCACGAGTGGATTAGTCTAGAACTTGTGGCATCTTTTCATTGATGTTTTCAATCTGTGACAATGGAAACATTATGATTACAGATGTAAATATTTCTCCAAACCTGTCAAGGGCTATTGAGGCGCTATATGCGAGTCTTGACATTCCCCCTGGTGGTCATACGAGGAAACATGAATCAAAACACGAGCCGTTATGTCCACAAGACTTGTCTGACTCACTAAATACATTGTACCGTCACTAACTACACTCGGGAGCTGTGGCTCAGACGATACGAGGAAAAAGCCTTACTAAAACAAGTATATTTATTGTACCTTCGACTTATTCTAATCTCACAACAAAACTTCAGTAAGCTGTAATGGTGAGTATTATCAACACGACCACCGACCACGTCGTTGGTCATTACTTAAGTCATTAAAACTACAAAACGACATTTTTTGTTATTTAAATACAAATGTAAGTGACACGACTAAGTCATTTTAAGTAAGCAATAACAGTTGTCTGGAAAACTGTCATGGCCAGAGAAGACTACCAATGATTACCAACCGTGATTGAATAAATACAAATTATTTGTTAAATGTACAACATACAGTTACCCTCGAGGGACTCGCAAGTTATTTGTTGTAAATATTACAGATGACGCCTCTCCTTTATGATGACTTGTGACCAGTTACCACGCCGCCATCTTTGGCCCTCACATGACTAACCTCTCAAATTATTGGCATTAAAAACAAAAAAATGTTATTTTGGTAGAGGTGAGAACCATATATTTGGTCAATGTAACATTGCAGCGTTTGGTTAACCTAATAACTGGTTGTTTAGTCAACCCGAATAAGCACGAGACAAGCCTTTCATCTAAAGAATGTAGTCACTACTAGGGAGAATTACCTTCCAAATTCTCGGGGTCAGGTCGAGTCAGGTCAGCAAGAATGAGAAAGTGAAGGTGAGAGTGATTAGTGCAGGGTGGGAAGTTAGCTGTCATCCTGCCAGAGTGGGCGGCCGCGCGGGAAGGCAAGAGACGAACCCATTCCAACCGAAGGTGAGCAAGCAGCCAGTCCGCCCAATACCGCGTCGCATTTTGACGTATACTTCAACTAAGGCTAAAGACTGTCGTACTAGAAAATAGTAGCGGTTCGCGAAATTGACATGATGTTCCGTTTTCAATTGATGGGTCCTCTGGTATAGGATAGGATAGGGCACTTTAGCACGACAGTTTTTTGACGGAGGAAACTATGATGGACGAAGACACACGGGCAGGATATACAACAGACTGTAATTGTCCAGGCAGGTGTATACAGCATGTGTCGCTCACACACACGTGACAAGCAGAGAGAGGGAGGGAGGCTACTGTGAGACATCAGCATGTGTCGCTCACACACACGTGACAAGCAGAGAGAGGGAGGGAGGCTACTGTGAGACATCAGCATGTGTCGCTCACACACACGTGACAAGCAGAGAGAGGGAGGGAGGCTACTGTGAGACATCAGCATGTGTCGCTCACACACACGTGACAAGCAGAGAGAGGGAGGGAGGCTACTGTGAGACATCAGCATGTGTCGCTCACACACACGTGACAAGCAGAGAGAGGGAGGGAGGCTACTGTGAGACATCAGCATGTGTCGCTCACACACACGTGACAAGCAGAGAGAGGGAGGGAGGCTACTGTGAGACATCAGCATGTGTCGCTGACACACACGTGACAAGCAGAGAGAGGGAGGGAGGCTACTGTGAGACATCAGCATGTGTCGCTCACACACACGTGACAAGCTGAGAGAGGGAGGGAGGCTACTGTGAGACATCAGCATGTGTCGCTCACACACACGTGACAAGCAGAGAGAGGGAGGGAGGCTACTGTGAGACATCAGCATGTGTCGCTGACACACACGTGACAAGCAGAGAGAGGGAGGGAGGCTACTGTGAGACATCAGCATGTGTCGCTCACACACACGTGACAAGCAGAGAGAGGGAGGGAGGCTACTGTGAGACATGACGTTGGTGTTTGTCGAGTTTTTGGTGGCTATGTTTTTATTATTGGTGTTGTGAAGGCGGGTTTGGCAAGCTTGGAGTGGAGAGACAGTCAGCTTCCTGCGGTAAACATTCTATGACCTCCTGTCCAATCACTTTGGCCTGGACGGTAGAGCGACGGTCTCGCTTCATGCAGGTCGGCGTTCAGTTCCCGACCGTCCAAATAGTTAGGAGATCATTCCTTCCCTCCCGTCCCATCCCTAATCCTGACCCCTTCCAAGTGCTATATAGTCGTAATGGCTTGGCTCTTTCCCCTGATATACACCTACCTGCCAAGAGCAACTCAGTGAGCAGTGATGGTTGGCGCCCAGCACACGTATCCAGTCTAATTTGAGTGTGTTTGGCTTCAGAAACTAAGCTGAGGTTGTGTCAGTGTGTATTATGTCAGCATGTATCACATGTGTCAGCATGTATCACATATGCCAGTGTTTATTATGTCAGTATGTATCACCTCTTATTGTCTCAAGTGTAAGTGTGGATCACGCATCACTTTTATTACCTGTCAATATGTACCGCATGTGAGCATGTATCTCAGGTCAGTGTACATCACTATCACACATGTGTCACTACACATCATGTGTCAATAGGTCTGCCATCTTAGCACGTATCACCACCACCAGCCTGTACAGCAACCTGGGAACAACCTCCATTCACAATTTCAACAGTAAATTCGCGCCCAAACGCTCAAATGTTGGGAGATCTAAAGACACACCTGGTACCGAGAGCCTCGAGCCCCGCCTGCGGTCTGTGCTGTCTCCCTCCAGCCCCACGAGGTCCTTTACATGAAGATCTTGTTGAACACATCTTTGGGTTACCTATTTTTATTTGCTGTTGCCAATTGCAGGAGACAGTGAGTGAGTGGCCTTGTGCTCACACTTTGATATACAAGTGTACACAGTCAACACGCCAAGATGCACAGATGTGAGCAGGAGTTGACTACCTTCCCTCTCACCTTCTGGAAGATGACGAGTACCTTCCCTCCCTCCCACCTTCTGGAAGATGACGATTACCTTCCCTCCCACCTTCTGGAAGATGACGAGTACCTTCCCTCCCTCCCACCTTCTGGAAGATGACGAGTACCTTCCCTCCCACCTGCTGGAAGATGACGAGTACCTTCCCTCGCACCTTCTGGAAGATGACGAGTACCTTCCCTCCCACCTTCTGGAAGATGACGAGTACCTTCCCTCCCACCTGCTGGAAGATGACGAGTACCTTCCCTCCCACCTTCTGGAAGATGACGAGTACCTTCCCTCCCTCCCACCTTCTGGAAGATGACGAGTACCTTCCCTCCCACCTGCTGGAAGATGACGAGTACCTTCCCTCCCACCTTCTGGAAGATGACGAGTACCTTCCCTCCCTCCCACCTTCTGGAAGATGACGAGTACCTTCCCTCCCTCCCACCTTCTGGAAGATGACGAGTACCTTCCCTCCCTCCCACCTTCTGGAAGATGACGAGTACCTTCCCTCCCTCCCACCTTCTGGAAGACCGCAACCAATCAGGTTCACACGGAGAAGACCAATGGTGTTGGGACATTTACCTGGTGAGTGCCTTAATAAGCCTGAACACAATTGCCAGTCTAAGATGTCTTAAACCAGCTTGGTGACCACGTGAGGCGTGAGCATTATGACAGCTCCAGAGAGCACTGCAAGGAGTGTGGTGGTGGGGGGGGGGGGGCTTGGGAGAGCGATCAACGTGGGGGGAGCATGGGAGAGCGGTCAACGTGGGGGGGGGGGAGCATGGGAGAGCGATCAACGTGGGGGGAGCATGGGAGAGCGGTCAACGTGGGGGGGGGGGAGCATGGGAGAGCGGTCAACGTGGGGGTAGTTATGAGGTCGTCCGCCAGATGGCACTGGACACCAGACTAACCTTCACCAGAGCGCAACGCTCCCTTCTCCTTTCTTCTGACCTCCACCGTTGTTGGTGTTCCCTCTACACCCATCTATACCTCTCCACCAGTCTTCAGAGTCAACGTTTCCTTCCCTTCCTCCCTCCTTCCCCTTCCCCTTCGTCCTTGTCTACTGCCTCCTGCCGTTTTTATCCACATTCTCCCTCAACAAATGCGTCAAGTAGGTCCGCCTCCCTCATGTCTGCTGTCACTTCCCACCAGCCCGATGACCAAGCGTTTGCAGAGTCATCCAGAAAGCAACTTGGGTGACTCCCACTTGGAAAGTGAGTGGTTAGCCCCCCCCCTCACCCCAGAAACTGGTTGAGGTATGTTAGCAGTCTAAGAGGACATGCCGGACACCCCAGTAGTACCCGAGGATAGCGGCCACGGAGCCCCTCACACTCAAGGAACCATGTTATTGGTCGTTATCGTGGCACCACATCTTACCTCAGGGGTGTATATGTTATCGTGGCACTATGTGTGGGATAATGGAAGGTGTACGGGTCTGGGGGATCCGGTATTTGATGATATCATCAACTCACATTACTGGCTATTACAGGCAAATCATTATAATTAAAAAAAAAAATGTGGACATCAGTGTTTAATGTTTGGCAATCAGCTATGATAAGTGGCACTCGTTTCATCTAATGCCAACTCCGATCTCCCCATCTTGGGCATGTAATTAGATGACAGGTATATATATATATATGTCGTACCTAGTAGCCAGAACGCACTTCTCAGCCTACTATGCAAGGCCCGATTTGCCTAATAAGCCAAGTTTTCATGAATTATTATATTTTCTCTAATTTTTTTCTTATGAAATGATAAAGCTACCCATTTCATTATGTATGAGGTCAATTTTTTTTATTGGAGTTAAAATTAACGTAGATATATGACCGAACCTAACCAACCCTACTTAACCTAACCTAACCTATCTTTATAGGTTAGGTTAGGTTAGGTAGCCGAAAAAGATAGGTTAGGTTAGGTTAGGTAGGTTAGGTAGTCGAAAAACAATTAATTCATGAAAACTTGGCTTATTAGGCAAATCGGGCCTTGCATAGTAGGCTGAGAAGTGCGTTCTGGCTACTAGGTACGACACATATATATATATATATATATATATATATATATATATATATATATATATATATGTATATATATATATATATATATATATATATGTATATATATATATATATATATATATATATATATATATATATATATATATATATATATATATATATATATATATATATATATATATATGTATAAGGGAGAAATACTGCTTCTGGAACAGTGGTCAGGGAGGAACAGAGGCTAGGGAGGAACAGACAGGTAGTGTTATATAAGCTCAGTGATCGAGTAACCTTTCTCTCTTGCGCCACAACTCCGTCATTATGCCACAAAAACTCTCCTCTACCACCAGGTTTAGTGGTTATGGTGTCAACGTCAATGGCGTTCTTCAGCAGGGTTGGGTTACCACAGGATACCTCTGGATATCTCTCCTGACACATAAAACCAAACTAGTCAACAGATACAGCGACAATAGAAGACTGGAATTTGGCGAGGCATTTCACATCAAACAACCCAAGCCGATTAACACCAAAGTGCACTTTTACACCAATATTTTTTTCTCAAAAAACTCAACTGTATACTGCCGTTATGTCGATGACGTTATAGTATATTCGTTATAGTAAAAGACCCGGGTGAACTAAGTGATCTAAAAAGCCAACTAGAGAGAGAGAGTCGGGACTCAGAGTCATCCATGAAAGTAATGAAAATAACATTTTTGCCTTTCCTGGATGTGCTAACAGGAGCCCCTCTAAGCACCAGCTTATACTGTACAGTAAGCCATATGATTATGCCTCAACGCTAGGAGTGAGTGTCCCCCGAAGATACAAAGCTAGTATTCTCAACGCTTATATTCGTCGAGTCCTTACCCACTGCTCTGAATGGAGCAACGTGAGTGGGGAGTTTGCCAGAATAACTCAGGTGTTGGTGAACAATGGCTATAGTAACACAGAAATAAACACTACTATAAGACGACACCTGGACCGATGGTACAATCCTGAACAAAGAACAGAAGCCACAACACCTCCAATAAAATTCTATTACAAATCAACCATGCACAGTGAACGTAAAAAAAAAGAAGAAATAATAATGAAAGAAATAATCCGTAAAGGAGTAAAAAGCATAATTCCTAACCAAAACGTAGACCTAATCATATTCTATAAAACAAAGATTACCTCTGACCTCATTAAAGACAGCCCGAAGCCGAGGGAGAACCCTTCATAACAGTCAAGCGTGGTATATATATATGTACACCTGCCCACATGAAGGATGTAGTCTTCCATCTAAGTACATAGGTATGACGTGAGGTAAGATTGGTCACGCTAATGTCACCATTACTTAGTATTTCTCACGCTATTTTTTGTTAATACAGAGAACAAATTAGATACGTATCTTGCACATAGTTGTGGAGCCACAGAGAACGGGAGACCGACCAGCGAAGCTGCGACATAGTGAGGACATCAGGCCAAGCTGATCTTCTCTCCCCTCACTGAAGACTGACACAAGCTGGCATGAACTCTCACATGGCCAGACTTGGTCTAGTCTGAGCTCGTCCCCTCCTCTCTCAGCGTGCCAGCCTCCCTCCCTCTCCTCTACCACCACCTGGAGGGAACCAGGCTCCTCTCCCAGCGTGCCAGCCTCCCTCCCTCTCCTCTAGCATCACCTGGAGGGAACCAGGCTCCTCTCCCAGCGTGCCAGCCTCCCTCCCTCTCCTCTAGCATCACCTGGAGGGAACCAGGCTCCTCTCCCAGCGTGCCAGCCTCCCTCCCTCTCCTCTAGCATCACCTGGAGGGAACCAGGCTCCTCTCCCAGCGTGCCAGCCTCTCTCCCTCTCCTCTACCACCACCTGGAGGGAACAAGGCTCCTCTCCCAGCGTGCCAGCCTCCCTCCCTCTCCTCTACCACCACCTGGAGGGAACAAGGCTCCTCTCCCAGCGTGCCAGCCTCCCTCCCTCTCCTCTACCACCACCTGGAGGGAACAAGGCTCCTCTCCCAGCGTGCCAGCCTCCCTCCCTCTCCTCTACCACCACCTGGAGGGAACAAGGCTCCTCTCCCAGCGTGCCAGCCTCCCTCCCTCTCCTCTACCACCACCTGGAGGGAACCAGGCTCCTCTCCCAGCGTGCCAGCCTCCCTCCCTCGCTTACCGTGACTGGCATAAGCCTCGCTGAACATAGATCCGCTGAGATTTCTCTCGCAATGTTTGCAAAACATCTCATCTTTCCAGGGGGATAAAATGCCAAGACTGCCAAAGCAACTAGTAATTTTCCTTGATAACTGCTGGCTACTTGCGATAACTCTTGGCCACCACCACTACCAGACCGAAGCTCAGGTGGCGGCCAAGAACCAGAGGGTGTGTGAGCAGCTGCTGGAGAGGTCCTGCTCATGCTCAGGAACTAGCTAAGACAGCACATACTCGCCATCTTTGACCACGAGTGCTTATATGTGTCTTTACCTTTTAAGTTATTGTAGTCGACGAGTTTTATTCATTTTGTTATGGTGTTTATTATACAGTTTTTTGTATCAGGTATAGTGTATCCCTTTAGTTGTGTTGTTCCTTACTTTAAAATTGTTTCTTATGAGTCACAATAACGTGGCTGAAGTATGTTGACCAGACCACACACTAGAAGGTGAAGGGACGACGACGTTTCGGTCCGTCCTGGACCATTCTCAAGTCGATTGAGAGAATCGACTTGAGAATGGTCCAGGACGGACCGAAACGTCGTCGTCCCTTCACCTTCTAGTGTGTGGTCTGGTCAACTTTCTTTGTATACTTTGTCAATTCCATTCAAAATCTTATTTGTCATTATTATGTTGTCCTTGTTCCTCCTCGTGTTAAGTTGGTCGCCTTCCAGTTTCCTCAGCTGGTCATTTCCTTGTTTTATTTGTTGAGGTGAAGGTTGTATGGTGGAGGAGCATGATCAAGGGTGGTGTGTAGCACCTGCACGGCTCCCTCCTCCAAGTTAAGGAATTCTTCACGGGCTTTATTTTGTGTCTTCTCACCTCCAGCTGTTCCTTACCTCATAGCTTTGCATTTTGCTGGGTTGAAGTCTAGATGCCATATTGCAGACCACGTCTGAAGAATGTATGTCAAGGAGTGTATTACCCCTGAGTCGCTTTACGTATTGTGTAGGCAGAAAAATTCTTGCGTTAAAGATTTTAAAATATCTATAAACATTTCAACAGACTTTACATATCACAACAAGATGTAAAATGACTAAGCTTCTAAAGCCACTTGTCTTGCCAGAGAGAGTGACGTAAGCAACAGCTGTGTACTCACAAATGACTCGTTCTTAAGACGATAGAACACGAAGAGGTAATTAGGAGCCGAGGAGATGGATGATAGAAGGCGTGACCAGGCTATTAACCCCGAGGGATAACATAATTGACCGGGGTAAAGATGGTTAATGTTCAGCGATGGTTCACAAGAGATGTTCCAACATTATTGTTTACACCGCTGCTCATGTGTTTGCACGCAGCTGTGTTCTCCTTCATCACAACAACACTTCCTCATAACATACATCACGTCCAGGAATATCAAACACCGTAACGTAATACTTCTTTTCAGTACAATATATTTAGATATTTTCAGACGCTAGAAACAATTAAAAAGAAAATAGTATTTGGAATGAAACCAGTTTGAACAGTTCCCACTCAGGCGACTAAACCACGACCAGCATTTTATCTCCAGCATCCCGACTCCTCCATCTTAGTCTTCATCTCCCCAGCATCCCGACTCCTCCATCTTAGCCTTCATCTCTTCATGATCTATTAACTGAAAACCCCTGACGGGAATAATTCAATATATATATTATTTGTTTAGGATTATTCTCTGCACGGATCACTGAGTGGAAGACAACACTCTAGTGGACACATGGTGGTGGACACATGGTGGTGGTGGACACATGGTGGTGGTAGTGGACACATGATGGTGGAGGACACATCTTTGTAGTGGACACATGCCAGCGTTGTGCGTGCAGATTCCTGAAAGTAGTGGGCTGTGTCATATCTGGCTAGAAGCAATTGTTGTTCCTACCACAGACGTGGCCAGACATTTACAGTGCTAACCAGAAAATATACATTTACTTCTGTCCTCCATGGACAGGGTGAGAGATCTGTTAAACATATAGTTCAGGGATTTATTGAACACTCAACCACAGAAGAGTGCAGTGCTCCTACATCCTGCAACCCATCCTCCGAATTGACAGTACGATTTAATACTAAGCGTAATAAGTACACTTTCTTACTGTCATAAACAGTGCATAATTGCACTTATGGGGCTGTTACATTTACCCAACCCCCTCCCCCGATTTAATTCTCCTCGTTTTTTGTTAAGACACTCAGAATTTTAGGATGAAGTTTTTAATTTCAATTTGCTATACACAAGTTTTAAATATCAGGAATTTCTTTTTCAGGTTTATTAAACAATATAGATTTTATACAAAATTTTAAAATATCCTGAGTTACTTTACAATTTATTGATATATTTTAGTTTTGTTTTATTAGTTTTATAAAACTGTAATATCAATATAGCTATAGATTAATTACTAATTGTAATTAAGAAGCAATAAAATTATTATCTTCAAAAACTAAGACGGTTAGGTGAGGTTGTGGTTTTCTATTCAGTTTTTCAGGTAAACTCAAATATTCACAATATATTTGACAGTACGATTTAATACTAAGTGAAAATAAGTACAATTCCTAACTGCTATGAATAGTACATAATTGCACTTATTTGTCTTCTTACATTTACCACCCCATTTTTGGAGGACGGGCTGACATAAACAATGTTCAAGGTGTCTGTTACAATGTCATTAATGAGCGTTTACAAAGGTGATATGCAATTCTGACCAGCTTCCACATATCCTGTATACACATACATACATATAAATGCTTAGAAGTCGTGTACATAGTGTGGTTCCTCCACATCACGTCCGGCTCCAAGACTTGTGACGTACACACACCTCCACTGAGTATTTTAGAGGTAGTGAGAATGTCTCCGCCATTTTCTTTCAAAGCATGGTGAAGTTAAATTCCTTTAGTCTTACCTCGTAACTCATACTTCTCAGCTTAGGGAATAGTCTGCTGGCATATCTTGATATCAACGTAATATCTTGATGTTATATCTTGATATTAACGTAATATTTAAATGTTATATCTTGATACCAACGTAATATCCTGAAGTTATATCTTGATATCAACGGAATATTTAGATGTTATATCCTGTTATATCTTGATATCAACGTAATATTTAGATGTTATATCCTGTTATCAACGTAATATCTTGATATCAATGTAATATCTTCTTGTTATATCTTGATATCAACGTAATATTTTGGTGTTAAATCTTGATATCAACGTAATATCTTGACGTTATATCTAGATATCAACGTAATATCTTGATGGTTTATCTTGATATCGAGATAATATATCAAGATATCAATTAATATCTTAATCCCATGTGCCCTGGAACACGACCCGCCAAAGTGTTTAACAACCAAGTACCCATTTTACTGTTGGGTAAACAGAGGCTACGGTTAAGGATTGGCGCCCAATCAATCCTCTCCGGTCAGGATACGAACCCAGGACAAAGCGCTTGCGAAACGCCAGGCGAGTGTCTTACCACTACGCCACGGGGACCGCAACATGTGTAGTAGATGTAGTAAGTACTGCAAATGCTGCGAATGTTGAAGGTATTGTACAACCCGTTCTCGCACTTGCTTACGGTCAATATTGGCTTATTTAATAAGTGCATATGTGACATACTAATTGATTGTGAATATTTTAGTTTACCTTGAAAAGCTTCATAGAAAACACCGACCTCACCTAACCTTCTTAGTATGTTAAGATAAGCATCTTATTGCTTCTTATTTACAATTATTACTTAACTTATCAATGGTATAGGTTAAGTAATAATTGTAATTAAGAAGCAATAAGATGCTTATCTTAACATACTAAGAAGGTTAGGTGAGGTCGGTGTTTTCTATGAAGCTTTTCAAGGTAAACTAAAATATTCACAATTAATTAGTATGTCACATATGCACTTATTAAATATGCCAATATTGACCGTAAGCAAGTGCGAGAATGGGTTGTATTGTATGTGTTGCAATTGTTAGTAGTGTTACAGATATTTCGACCATTACAAAGACTTTGAGTTTTGCAAATGTTAAGGATGCTGCAAGTGTCAATGTGTTACAAATGTTGACTATAATATGTGTTGTACATCCCCAGAAATGAAATTACTCAACACCGCTTCTGTGCCAGGTTAGTCCACTACGGGTTCGCCATAGCCCGTGCTACTTGCCCAGCTCCTGTGCCAGGTTAGTTACGGGCTCACCATAGCCCGTGCTACTTGGAACTTGTTCCGAGTAGCTGAATCTATAACAACAACAACGTGTTGTAAGTTTACCAAATGTTGTGAACGAGGCGGAGTATTCCACAGGATTGCCAGTATTGTAATACTGCAACTGTTCCAAGTGTTGCATGCGATGGTGATGGTCCACATGCTGCAGATGTTGGGAGTGAGGGCGCTAGGAGCCACTTGCAAGGGAGGAAGACCTTGACCAAAAGCCGCGGAGTGTGAACCTTGTGGAATATTACGAAGCAGTTTACCGAGGCCACGCTTAGTGGGAGACACATGATACATTCTGGTGTTGGGCCACTTTATTGCCACCAGTAACTTTATGTCTTCACTACACATTAATATTTGCAGGAAATTTCTCCTGCCACCAAGCATTCTCTCCCGGTATGTGTTCGTGTCCAACTGCACACTTCAAACACATCAGACATGACAGCAACATCACATGACAGCAACATCAGACTTTTAACATTAAGTCACATTACAAATTAATTACAAATCACATAAAATCAAAACATCAGACAACATTAAAAGGACCCTCAACACAGGGGAAAGGGGGGGGATGGAGGGGGGGGTTCCAGGGCACCCAACACAAGTATTATTTCCCAACACAAGGCAGTATTTCCTTGGAAAATGTACACGGGTTATAACTTAGGATGACAACACGTCATTGTTGGCAGATGTAGATTATCAGGAGGTGCGGAGTGTGGTCAAGAGTTTAAAGAAGGGTAAATCACCTGGCTGTGATGGGTTCCCGGCGGAATTTTATGTCTATGTATGGGATGTCCTCGGTAAAGACTTTATACAAGTGGCGCAGTATAGCATACAGCATAGGAAGCTTAGCGTGTCACAATCTTATGGGACTATTAAGATGATACCTAAAGCAGGTAATTTGCTTATTCTTACGAACTGGAGGCCACTTTCCTTACTCAACTAAGGATTACAAAAGTCTCGAAATTGTTGGCGAACAGACTTAAGGTTGTAATGGATTACATTTTATCCAAGGAACAGTTCTGTGGTGTGACTGGAAGATCCATAATCGATCCATAATCATAATAATGTAATTGTGGATGTTGTGTATAATGTGTCTGAGAATAATGTTCCTTCCTCCATGATAAGCCTCCACTGGTCGACAGATTTTGACCGTGTTGGTGTTTAGTTTATATAAGATATATAGGATAGGGCAGGTGTGTGGCACAAGAATGTATTGACTGGATCCGTATGCTATATATACAGTGTCGGAGCAGCGTGTGTATCAATGGTGTCTTGAGGACACCATTTTCAAGAGAACGGTCGGTACCTCAGGGAAGTTCCATTTCAATGATGTTGTATGTTATATTTCAAGAGCCACTGTACTTGGCAATAAAAAACAATGCCTTTATTGTTCCATCTTATCTTCCCAATGCTATGACACTTCCTGTTGTGGGTTATGAAGTAAGTGAAGTCCCTATTTTTGTGTCGACAGAAGACTCGGTGGTGAATGTTCAGGATGAGTTAGACAACCTTGAGAGAGCAACAGGTGCTGTCATTAACAAGAACAAAACGTGTATGATGGGGCTTGGTAGTTGGTGTAATAAAGTTACCTGGACAGGTTCATGGCTCAAGGTAGTGGAGTCTATTACAGCTCTCGGGATTTGCTGGTGTAAAACACATGAAACAACATTACACACAGGAATCACACTAACGTGATGCATCAAATGAAGTGAAGTAAGGCAGTGTCTGGGATGCTCCCGGACGCAGGTTCGAATCCTCGTCACGGCCCTTGTGGATTTGTTCACTTGAAACAACATTGGTTACGAATTGGCAAGTACTACGTGGAAATATAATAGTAGCTACGAATATGTTGTCAAATAAGAAATTAGTCCTGTTTCAGAAGGCTGTAATAATCAATTGTAAAATTTTATCTAAAGTGTGGCATTTGTTTCACAGTTTTCCAATCGAAAAGAAAATTGCTATGGAGATTGACATAACTATTTTTACATATGTATGGTATGGTAGATACCAACCAATTAAACGGACTACTCTATGTAAAGGTAAGACAGATGGTGGAATAGGGAGACTAAATGTGTACCATAAGTCATTGGCAATCTTATGTGTTACCTTTAGAAAGGATATAATGCAGGCTTCTGTGCTGGCTAGGGTTCGAATCTCCTGGTGGGAAAGTGTTTTAAAGTTGAATAACTTCTCTTGCGTGTTTAGGCAAGTTGTGCGTTAAGCATAGACACAGAGTTCTCCCATATTAACAGGAATTTGATGAAAGAACGCGAGTAATCCCTCACTATGCTCTAGTTGCCCTTGGGAGGTGGTGATCTTTGGGGGGTTTAAATACCCCGAAATTACCATCTCTTTTAAGGGTCTGAGTTTGGTGCAGTGGGTTAAAAGTGTACCTGTTATGCCAGTTGCTCTAAGGCTTCTTTGCTGGCTAGGGTTCAAATCTCCTGGTGAGAAAGTGTTCTACAGTTGAAATATATATATATATATATTTGTGTGTGTGTGTATGTAGTATTTTCAATTGTAAATTGATGTAAATATGATCTTTATATTGTACATTATTTAATAAAAAAAAACAAATGTAGTAGCTTACATGACTGTGAATCAGAAGATGTAGAGCTCCAGTCTTAGCTCCTGGAATGGGCGATACAGCAACAGGCTGCGTCGGCGTTCCATCGCCTTTAGTGTAAGTGGTTGGGCCCTGTTCCCTTCTCTCTGTCCTCCCATCCCAGCTCCTATCCTGCCCTCGTGTTGTATAGTACACTGGCTTGGCACTTACTCGTAATAATGATTTATTTTACATGAGTCAGAAGATTGTGTATACACGGAGTGATTGTGTATACACGGAGTGATTGTGTATACACGGAGTGATTGTGTATACACGGAGTGATTGTGTATACACGGAGTACACAAATGTGCCCCGGATGGTTGCCTCCCCCCCCCCCCAGCCACCACCACGGACACAAGGTGGTGTAGCTGGAACAAGGAGAGTGGAAGGGCCCAGCTGTTGAACTTCAGATCAATTATTCTCCAAGATCAGAATAGAATTAATTTGATTTTATTTCCAGTTGTGGAAACGTGCAGTTTCATGGCTGGCAGGTGGTCACACTCTGGCCTCCTGCCCTACAAGGCCACACGCACACGCTCACACGTCCATAGTTGAGTGTCCTCAAGAGTGTTTCAGATCATAACATTAATGCAAATGGCAAAAGAAAAGCATACTTTCCACGAGGTATAAAATCTTTATTGCCCCTCCAGACATCTGAAGAATCCGGGTCACAGGAGACGAAGCAGCGCCACAGGGCACTACCCTCCTGCCCTTACACCAATAACATTTACTGGGAGAGGGAAAGGCCGCCGACACACTGGGAAGGTAAACTGGTTGGTGGTGGACAGGTGTAGCAGGGTGGTGGTGGACGGGTGTAGGAAGGGTGGTGGTGGACAGGTGTAGGCAGGGTGGTGGTGGACGGGTGTAGGCAGGGTGGTGGTGGACAGGTGTAGGCAGGGTGGTGGTGGACGGGTGTACGCAGGGTGGTGGTGGACAGGTGTAGGCAGGGTGGTGATGGACGGGTGTAGGCAGGGTGGTGGTGGACGGGTGGACAGGTGTAGGCAGGGTGGGGTGGAGGACAGGCGTAGGCAGGGTAGGGTGGACGGGTGGAGGACAAGTGTAGGGAGGGTAGGGTGGACGGGTGGAGGACAGGTGTAGGCAGGTTGATGTACAGGTGTAGGCAGTGATGTGGGCAGGTGTGGACAAATATGAACATTTTTAAACCTGGAGAGATTTTTCTTATATATTCTGATTCAGTATGACGAGGCTTTATCGAGAACCACACATAATTACACTCCCAGGATGTAGTTATTTGTCTTATACCTTAACTATCCTAGTGAGGGTATCGTATATCACCTTAACTATCCTAGTGAGGGTATCGTATATCACCTTAACTATCATAGTGAGGGTATCGTATATCACCTTAACTATCCTAGTGAGGGTATCGTATATCACCTTAACTATCCTAGTGTACAACGTGATGAATAAGATGAACTCACACATAAAACACATATCCAACTGAACAAACTCACACATAAAACACATATCCAACTGAACAAACTCACACATAAAACACATATCCAGCTGAACAAACTCACACATAAAACACATATCCAACTGAACAAACTCACACATAAAACACATATCCAACTGAACAAACTCACACATAAAACACATATCCAGCTGAACAAACTCACACATAAAACACATATCGAACTGAACAAACTCACACATAAAACACATATCCAGCTGAACAAACTCACACATAAAACACATATCCAGCTGAACAAACTCACACATAAAACACATATCCAACTGAACAAACTCACACATAAAACACATATCCAACTGAACAAACTCACACATAAAACACATATCCAGCTGAACAAACTCACACATAAAACACATATCCAACTGAACAAACTCACACATAAAACACATATCCAACTGAACAAACTCACACATAAAACACATATCCAACTGAACAAACTCACACATAAAACACATATCCAACTGAACAAACTCACACATAAAACACACATCCTGACTCTCAGATCACTGTGGTCTCGGAGCGGCTGTCAGGTCGCATCTTATAAATACATATATATAACTTGTCAGATATCACACAGGAATCTGTTGACTCAAACCTGGCATTTTTTAGTGACGAATAATGGGAGACATGTATACACAAGTGACCAGGGCATGTGTGTGTGTGTGTGTGTCGGGCTTGTTCATCCCTCCATGCCGGCGGCTGGTCAGGTATATGTTTCCTTTCACCTTGTGTGGAGCCTAGTGTCCGCGGACCCGCTGGTTGATGATCTAACCGGTAATGCTCGGGGTCAACCACTAATAATTTATCCGTGGATATTTGTTTTTGTTTTCTGATATACAGAGACAATGATGAACTTTATGTCTGTCTGTGGTATTTCTGTTTTTGTTTGTTGTATTTCCATCTGTCTATCTGTCTGTGTGTTGTGTTTCCATCTGTCTATCTGTCTGTGTGTTGTGTTTCCATCTGTCTATCTGTCTATCTGTCTGTGTGTTGTGTTTCCATCTGTCTATCTGTCTGTGTGTTGTGTTTCCATCTGTGTGTTGTGTTTCCATCTGTGTGTTGTGTGGTCCGTCAGTGTGTGTGCAGGTGTGTGCAGGTGTGTGCAGGGGAGCGGCGGCGCCTCACCTCACACACGCAGGAACACTGCTCACGTTACTTGTGTAAAGGAGGAATGTATATGTTTATCTCTCAGAATGTTCGGTAATATGTTTATTGTTTGTGATGTGTGTGTATGTATGTATTAACACGATGTACTGAAAGGGGTGAGAATAGCTTCAGCTACCTCATCCCTTTGTGTGTATTTTACCTCAATAAACTTATTTCAATTTCAATTTCACTGCTCAGGTGTTTTTTTTGAGAGAGGGGGGGGGGTGATTCAGCGAGTCCCCCCCCCCCCTGCTGACCTGAGGTAGGAGTGATTCAGCATTAGTCTCCCTCTCACCGCACCTCCCCCCTCCCCCCCCCCCCACACTGACCTGAGGTAGGAGTGACTCAGCGTTAGTCTGCCTCTCACCACCTGACCTGTGCTGACCTACTTCTACCACCTGCCCCCCCTCCCCCCCCTCCCCCCCCCCCCCCTGGCTTCTGTTCTTAGCTTCACTTGAGGTGTTTACGCTGCACGAGGCCTCCAGTACCAGCACCCTGAAGTCATCCCGCGGCTTCCTAACAGGGGGCCAAGCTTGAAAGGGTCCCTGGACTACGCCCTCCGGCCACTAGCGAACATATATCACCTACTCCATCAATGCACGGTAATCCACCGCATCTTACACTTCACCTTCACTACTAATGCTGCAATGTCTTCATCTCTATCTGGGACAAAAGGTTTTTCGTGGCGGGTTGTGGCCATGCGTGACCAGCCGGGCATGGCCACCCCTGACACAAACACTGTCTTATTACCCCGTAATGGTTCACTCTCGTCGTCTGCGGCCTCAAGCTCGATACACCTCTCCTCTCCGCTAGGGAATGTTTCCATGTCTTAAAATGCTGGAAAGAATGGCACCTGAGGCGTTGCTCGTCCACACAGCGGCTTGTCTAAAGTTGCATTCGTCATTGTTAATATATTGCGGAATTAAAAATGGTATTTTCTAATATATAAATTGGTATAATTATTTATTATTATTTTGTGTATAGTTAGAGCTAGGTTAGATTAGGTAAAGTATTTTGGTTCAGTTGGTAGTTAGTTATATTAACGTGATGTGGACGACTCTTTGTCCTCATCAAGCGCTGCTCATCCTGGCTGTACTCTTGCTCAAGCACTCATCACACACCGTACTGTGCGCTCAAGCACTCATCACTCACTGTACTGCGCGCTCAAGCACTCATCACTCACTGTACTGCGCGCTCAAGCACTCATCACTCACTGTACTGCGCGCTCAAGCACTCATCACACACCGTACTGTGCGCTCAAGCACTCATCACACACCGTACTGTGCGCTCAAGCACTCATCACACACCGTATTGTGCGGTGTGTAAACAAAACTGAAATTTCTGTAATATATAATAATTTTCTTTACCCGAAGGCTACCGTTATTTCTAGTTTTGTGTATAATTAGCGAGGTGTTAGGTCACTAACTATGCACCCCCTTGTTAGACCTAAGGAAGGTTAGGTTAGTTGTTTTGTCTTTGTTGACAATTATTAATATTTTCAGTATGTGGACAAACCTTTAGAGGAGAGCACTTACAAAGTATAGAAAGTGAGCGAATGTTTGAACATAATCAGTTGTGTTCTGTGTTTATTATTAATAAATGATCTTAGGTCAATATTTTGAACATGGGCTGGATAAAACATATTAAATATTGGCTCATATGTCTGGACGCACATAGGGACCGTCCCTATGTCACATAGGGACTGTTCCTATGTGACATAGGGACCAGTCACATATGTCTGGACGCACATAGGGACCGTCCTCATTAACAGTGGCAACACTCGTTAATCCGGCCCCCCCCCCCAGACCCCCTAGTTAATGAGTGAGAAACACGAGACATAACACAAATGACAACTTCGAACAGTCCCCCCCCCCTACTCCGTTCCTGTGTTCGAATAGCACCTCTCTAAAGGTTTAGTTTATGTATTAATACTAACAAAACCAAAACAAGGAACCTAACCTATCATAGGCTTAACTATGCACATAATTGTAATATACATTTAAATTCGAGAAAATACAGTTTTTGGTTAGAGAACATTAGCATCTTTGTGGCCGGTCGCAGCTTGGACAAGCAGAGACTCAGAAGTTGTTAAAAACATGAAGTTACATACAGCATGTAACTGCTGTATGTAATTATTACTTAACCTATCAACGGTATAAGTTAAGTAATAATTGTAATTAAGAAGCAATAAGATGCTTATCTTAACATACTAAGAGGGTTAGGTGAGGTCGGTGTTTTCTATGAAGCTTTTCAAGGTAAACTAAAATATTCACAATCAATTAGTATGTCACATATGCACTTATTAAATAAGTCAATATTGACTGTAAGCAAGTGCGAGAACGGGTTGCATACAGATTGTAAGAACAGGGAATCAGTAGGACACAGACAACTGGTACAGTGGTCAGAGGGACACATACAAGACCACTGCTAATGCATCACTGTAAAAGCCAGAGAGGTCCAAATATTATAAAGAAGAGTATGATGGTGTACGTGATGGTGAGGGTGTTGAGTGGTGCACGTCGTGGAGACTCTCACCCAGATGCTCCAGTCACCAGCTTCTCTCTCTCTCTCAAGTAAACTTATAAACATCTTGCAGTTAAGATGAACAAGGTGAGTCCATAGTGCTCATAGTGTCTTACGTAACTCCCGTAAACCCGACTCAAGAGCCTCTCCCTGGTCCACACCACAGTTTACACACCACCTGCGCTTACACAACCCCACAATAATGACACACACAAAAAGCCAAAAAGGCCAAAGAGAAAACAAAAGGCTTATCAGATTTTCTGCCATCAAGGTCTTAAATATTAAAACCTTTAAGCCGTATATAATTCCAACATTACAAAATGACTTTCTGAACGATCACTTCCACTATTGTGCAATTATTTCAAATATAAATGAGCAATATTAGTTTCACAATCCTAATCTCTTGTGTTTACCAGACCAAAGGTTTCTTTTCTCTTTATTTCAGTCTGCCTGCCACTGAGGCACTTCACCCAGTACACATTGTTGCGTAAAGGAAGCCACTTCTTCTGCAAGTTAACTCCATCATGCAAGAGGTAGTCCTTATCACCTCAAGGATCAGACAGGAGTGACGGAGGACCAGGTCCCGTGAGTCACCCTGGCTGGCTGGATCAGACAGGAGTGACGAACGACCAGGTCCCGTGGGGCACCCTGGCTGGCTGGATCAGACAGGAGTGACGAACGACCAGGTCCCGTGGGGCACCCTGGCTGGCTGGATCAGACAGGAGTGACGGAGGACCAGGTCCCGTGAGTCACCCTGGCTGGCTGGATCAGACAGGAGTGACGGACGACCAGGTCCCGTGAGTCACCCTGCCTGGCTGGATCAGACAGGAGTGACGAACGACCAGGTCCCGTGGGGCACCCTGGCTGGCTGGATCAGACACATGTTTTTTTACCTATTTTTGCTACAAAAACAGATTTGTAAATCAATATTGATTAAACTTTGTCTTTACTGAGAGCTTCACCCTCGAGTAGTTGTCTCCTCTTGCAACACTGTCACGTCCTGTCCTTGGACCTCCTCCTCCCATGCCCTCACGTACGGATCCAGCCCCTTTAAATTTGTCCACAAGTTCATGAACCGTTTTGTCCGTAGAAGATATAGTCATCATGATATCTCCCCCACACATGGCGGATACAGCCACCATGATATCTCCACACACATGGAGGGTACAGCCACCATGATATCTCCACACACATGGAGGGTACAGCCACCATGATATCTCCACACACATGGACGGTACAGCCACCATGATATCCACACACATGGAGGGTACAGCCACCATGATATCTCCACACACATGGACGGTACAGCCACCATGATATCCACACACATGGAGGGTACAGCCATCATGATATCTCCACACACATGGAGGGTACAGCCACCATGATATCTCCACACACATGGACGGTACAGCCATCATGATATCTCCACACACATGGAGGGTACAGCCACCATGATATCTCCACACACATGGACGGTACAGCCACCATGATATCCACACACATGGAGGGTACAGCCATCATGATATCTCCACACACATGGACGGTACAGCCACCATGATATCTCCACACACATGGACGGTACAGCCACCATGATATCCACACACATGGACGGTACAGCCATCATGATATCTCCACACACATGGACGGTACAGCCACCATGATATCTCCACACACATGGACGGTACAGCCACCATGATATCCACACACATGGACGGTACAGCCACCATGATATCCACACACATGGACGGTACAGCCATCATGATATCTCCACACACATGGACGGTACAGCCACCATGATATCTCCACACACATGGACGGTACAGCCACCATGATATCCACACACATGGACGGTACAGCCATCATGATATCTCCACACACATGGACGGCACAGCCACCATGATATCTCCACACACATGGACGGTACAGCCACCATGATATCTCCACACACATGGACGGTACAGCCATCATGATATCTCCCCCACACATGGAGGGTACAGCCACCATGATATCTCCACACCCATGAACGGTACACCCACCATGATATCTCCACTTCCTCCAACCTTCTATAACTACTCCTCAAATACATCACATAATCACGTCGCACAAAGGAATGTCATCCTTTTAATCTTCGACGCTGAAACGGATTTTTTTTTTTTGCTTTCACGACACAATGTTTAAAGTCGTGGGAATATCAAAGGTTTTATCACGGTGTGTGGAAAGCCTCGAACCCTGGGCTCATCGACACGCCGCATCACACACCGGGAGCCACGAGGACCTGGCACGATCGGATACGCCAGGCGTCCATTGTTCAAATGGAAACAAAGTTCCGAATTCTAAAGCTTTTTTTATTTGAAGGAAAACTCATTTTCTGGGAAAGTGAGTCTGTTGAGCAAACAACAGCAGCGGCGGCGGCGTGGTCATTCCCTCGGAGAGTCAACAGGGGCTCCAACAGTGTGTCAACAGGCAGATGTGGCAAGAGGGACTTCTGGGGCCTCCAACGGGGTGTCAACAGTGAGATGAGTCAACAGTGAGATGATCCAACAGTGAGATGAGTCAACAGTGAGATGAGTCAACAGTGAGAAGAGTCAACAGTGAGATGAGTCAACAGTGAGATGGGTCAACAGTGAGATGAGCCAACAGTGAGATGAGCCAACAGTGAGATGATCCAACAGTGAGATGAGTCAACAGTGAGATGATCCAACAGTGAGATGATCCAACAGTGAGATGATCCAACAGTGAGACGATCCAACAGTGAGACGAGTCAACAGTGAGATGATCCAACAGTGAGATGAGCCAACAGTGAGATGAGTCAACAGTGAGATGAGTCAACAGTGAGAAGAGTCAACAGTGAGATGAGTCAACAGTGAGATGAGTCAACAGTGAGATGAGCCAACAGTGAGATGAGCCAACAGTGAGATGATCCAACAGTGAGACGAGTCAACAGTGAGACGAGTCAACAGTGTGTGGTGGGTGCCCCAGTCTTCCTGAAGGACCAGGCTGGATCACTGAGGAGCTAAAACAACAAAGCAACAACCAAACTGTCGTAGCAGAGGTCCTCATCGCCTCTACAACACTTCCTCTTGCTAAAGTTTATCTACTTTTACTCTGCCTTTGAAAATGTTGACAAGATCAACGAAACTAATCTCTTAGTCTCAGGCGCTAATAAAACTGTAAATTGAACTCTGAAAAGTTAATTTTTCAACATATATAACAATGATATATATATATATATATATATATATATATATATATATATATATATATATATATATAATATATATATATATATATATACATATATAAATATATATATATATATATATATATATATATATATATATATATATATATATATATTATATATATATATATATATATATATATATATATATATATATATATATATATATATATATATATATATATATATATATATATTAGTTACTACCATCTCTGCTACAGTTGTGGGGACCCACAACCTCAGAGAAGCAAATATGGAGCATTCAGATGAAATTTGTTGTTTGTCTATAATTTCTTATTTCTTCCTTCTACCATCCCTATTGAATTGTGAACTTTATTGTACATGATTACAAATAGTGTGGCATTAACGTGATATAACTATTGTACCTGAAATGGAAGACACACCAACGGGATACATCGACAGATATCACAAACAGATTCAATCAGTAATGCAAGTCAAACACCTCCTGGAACACCTCCGAGGTGGGACGCGTGCCCAGAATGCAGGTGTGTACCCTCTGAACTGCAACACTGAGGCACATATCCATACATTAAAACATTGATTGTAACTATGATGTATATGTGCTTCAGCCTACAGTTTAGACCTATTGTCTTATGTATGACCCTCTGTCCTGCGTGACAGTGAATACCAGTATTATCCTCACTTTAATTAGACTATCAAAATCCTCAGATTAGGCAAAATTGTAATTAATTTTGTCAATAAAGATGTTAATAATAATAATAACTGAGGCAGAGCAGTTTCGGAAAAAATAAACTTTTCCCCTCTTCGGTCTTTTGTAACACTGATCCGTTTATCGGCCAGATCCTTCAGGAACTTCAATGCACATTGCCCCGTGAACCGAGGGTCTCCGAGCCGAACAAAGCTGTATCAATGTATTTGATGGCTTTCTGCGTTTCCCTGAAGGAAGCTGCGCCCTTCGCGTGTGTTGTGGTGGAGGAAGGTACTGGCCAGTGTGGCGGCGCACGTGTAGTCCCACACCACTTGCTTACCATCCTTTCAAGGACGAAGGGGGACCCCGTCTGAGCGCTTCTGAGGAGCGTTGGGTCTGAATAGGTTATGTGCCGGGCAGCGGGTTGTGGCGAGGCTCCTCTTGATGATGGCGTTGACTTCTTTATGTCTTGTAATGAGAGAGAGAGAGAGAGAGAGAGAGAGAGAGAGAGAGAGAGAGAGAGAGAGAGAGAGAGAGAGAGAGAGAGAGAGAGAGAGAGAGAGAGAGAGAGAGAGAGAGAGAGAGAGAGAGAGAGAGAGAGACAGAGAGGGGGGAACAGAGATCATTTAGCCATATGCTGTGGTGTGCGTCCACTAACAGGTGAACCATGTCGGGAGTGATCTTATTTACATGTCATGTGTTATGGTGAGGGGCAACAGGTGAGGAACTTACACCACCTCCAGGTGAGGGGGCAACAGGTGAGGAACTTACACCACCTCCAGGTGAGGGGGCAACAGGTGAGGAACTTACACCACCTCCAGGTGAGGGGGCAACAGGTGAGGAACTTACACCACCTCCAGGTGAGGGAGCAACAGGTGAGGAACTTACACCACCTCCAGGTGAGGGGGCAACAGGTGAGGAACTTACACCACCTCCAGGTGAGGGGGCAACAGGTGAGGAACTTACACTACCTTCAGGTGAGGGGGCAACAGGTGAGGAACTTACACCACCTCCAGGTGAGGGGGCAACAGGTGAGGAACTTACACCACCTCCAGGTGAGGGGGCAACAGGTGAGGAACTTACACTACCTTCAGGTGAGGGGGCAACAGGTGAGGAACTTACACTACCTCCAGGTGAGGGGGCAACAGGTGAGGAACTTACACTACCTCCAGGTGAGGGGCAACAGGTGAGGAACTTACACTACCTCCAGGTGAGGGGCAACAGGTGAGGAACTTACACCACACAGGTGAAGAAGACAGAGGGATACTGCTAATATTACTATCAGGACAGAGGAGCAAGCAATCTGTTAAACAATGCCATTGCAAGTGTCAACAGAGAGCGGGTGTGTGCTGGATACTTGTACACTCTAGTTCACACAGCATGTACACAGGGGCCACCTTCAGTAATACTTGTATTATCGTGCGGGTCAAATATCAGAGGTTCCAACTTGCCAATAGGACGTGTTCTAAATTCCAGTAACCTATTGGCCTTAACAAGTCCAAAGATATATTTATATTATTATTATTTAATGTGGGACGTCCGCTAAACATGGGTTCGTAAAACTCTCACACACACACACACACACACACACACACACACACACACACACACACACACACACACACACACACACACACACACACACACACACACACACAGATGTTAGGAAGTTTTGTTTTAGCGTGAAAAAATGGAATGCACTTAAGGTTCAGATTGTGGAAGGAAATTCTATTCATAATTTTAAAACTAGGTATGATAAGGAAATAGGACAGGAGTCATTGCTGTAAACAACTGATGGCTCGAAAGGCGGGATCCAAGAGTCAATGCTCGATCCTGCAGACACAAATAGGTGAGTAGAAATAGGTGAGTACTCTCTCTCTCTCTCTCTGTCTCTCTCTCTCTCTCTCTCTCTCTCTCTCTCTCTCTCTCTCTCTCTCTCTCTCTCTCTCCAGCCAACACCCTGCGTCACCATAGCAGACTGAACCAAGCACTGGAGCAGAGCCTGGTGGTGACCAGACAAGGAGGGCTTCACACACATGGTAGGTCAACTTATCGAGATATTGCTGGTCTTGAGTTTAAAACTTGTGTAAGTTGAGTTGAGTAAAAACTTGTAAAACTTGTTTTTAAGTAACATGAAGAAAGCGGACGCCATCTTACATTATGAAACATTAATCGGCTTTGATTCAAGCCTGAAATTTTTCAAACAATTTAGTTTTTTTTAGCAAGAAGGAAGATTCGTGATTCACAAACTGTTGAAAAATAAGGTAACAAGAATATGTAGTTAATACAAAATACTAAGAATACGTAAATATATAATGAAAGAGATTAAGAACATGCAGAGTGTAAAAGAGACTAAGAACATGCAGAGTGTAAAAGAGACTAAGAACATGCAGAGTGTGAAAGAGACTAAGAACATGCAGAGTGTGAAAGAGACTAAGAAAATGCAGAGTGTAAAAGAGACTAAGAACATGCAGAGTGTAAAAGAGACTAAGAACATGCAGAGTGTGAAAGAGATTAAGAACATGCAGAGTGTAAAAGAGACTAAGAACATGCAGAGTGTAAAAGAGACTAAGAACATGCAGAGTGTAAAAGAGATTAAGAACATGCAGAGTGTAAAAGAGACTAAGAACATGCAGAGTGTGAAAGAGATTAAGAACATGCAGAGTGTGAAAGAGATTAAGAACATGCAGAGTGTGAAAGAGACTAAGAACATGCAGAGTGTGAAAGAGACTAAGAACATGCAGAGTGTGAAAGAGACTAAGAACATGCAGAGTGTAAAAGAGACTAAGAACATGCAGAGTGTGAAAGAGACTAAGAACATGCAGAGTGTGAAAGAGACTAAGAACATGCAGAGTGTAAAAGAGACTAAGAACATGCAGAGTGTAAAAGAGACTAAGAACATGCAGAGTGTGAAAGAGACTAAGAACATGCAGAGTGTGAAAGAGACTAAGAACATGCAGAGTGTAAAAGAGACTAAGAACATGCAGAGTGTAAAAGAGACTAAGAACATGCAGAGTGTAAAAGAGACTAAGAACATGCAGAGTGTGAAAGAGACTAAGAACATGCAGAGTGTGAAAGAGACTAAGAACATGCAGAGTGTGAAAGAGACTAAGAACATGCAGAGTGTAAAAGAGACTAAGAACATGCAGAGTGTGAAAGAGACTAAGAACATGCAGAGTGTGAAAGAGACTAAGAACATGCAGAGTGTAAAAGAGACTAAGAACATGCAGAGTGTAAAAGAGACTAAGAACATGCAGAGTGTGAAAGAGACTAAGAACATGCAGAGTGTGAAAGAGACTAAGAACATGCAGAGTGTAAAAGAGACTAAGAACATGCAGAGTGTGAAAGAGACTAAGAACATGCAGAGTGTGAAAGAGACTAAGAACATGCAGAGTGTAAAAGAGACTAAGAACATGCAGAGTGTAAAAGAGACTAAGAACATGCAGAGTGTAAAAGAGACTAAGAACATGCAGAGTGTGAAAGAGACTAAGAACATGCAGAGTGTGAAAGATACCAAGTTACCATAAATAACGATGGAGACTAAACTAGAAGAAATGTATGAGAAGCGTAAATAAAGGACATATAGAGAAGAGCCAATAATAGAGTTGAGGCAAAGATATGAGGCCAGAGGTTAAGTGTACCGTGTACCGCGAGGAACGCCTGGCAGGTGAAGCACCTCAGCTACGGAGGCAAGGTACCTTTCCTCTTATCATGGTACCACTAGTACCATGGTACCACTAGCACCATGGTACCACTAGCACCATGGTACCACTAGCACCATGGTACCACTAGCACCATGGTACCACGAGTACCATGGCACCCAAAAAAAGCTCGCTCACTACAACATGTTCCTCTGAATCGTGTTCGTAATTCATTCCTAATTCTCTCTTCTTATTTACTCGTTCCTAATTCAGCTCTTTCAAAGTAAATATGTGTAAACCTATAATGTCCGCTTAAGTCTAAAGGATTTGTGCCATAATACTTTCTGAACGATTTCGAAACACTTGGAATTTACACTTAAGTCCTTGGTAGTGACTTGAGTCTCCAGGAGAGAGGTTAGGGGCCATCTCTCCTGGCTACGGGACACTGGTGGTGCCCAGCTCAGCCCTCTGACCTGGGCACCAGGCTTGAAGTTAGGCTGTATGCTAACTTGACATTAGGAAACGGATTGACCTGTGTCCCCCTGGCGTGGGATGACCCTGGAAGCGGGCGTTGCCTGCTGCTTTGACCGCAAAGTAGGGCGCTGGCTGTACTCGTAGCGTGGCCAACCCGTCCTCTTAAAAATAACGTCACTTTTGGCTCGTATGCGCACTATGGCCAAATTTGGACGTAATTTGAAATGAAATTGACTCACAAAAGTGACGTACTGTTTCGTTTTCTGTTGGAGTCGTTCGGCCCTCCTCGGACAGCTTAGAAGAGGAACTTTCAATTAACGTTTTTCATAACGTTTTGAAACTTTTATGAGAATTTCCTGCCCACCTAACCTATCAGAGGACCCTTAACTTACTGTTGTTGAAAAAAAAATCCCAAATTTATTTTCAATTTATTTTCATTTTCAAATTACGTCCATATTCGGCCATACGGGCAAACGGCCAAAAGCGACGTTCTTTTTAAGAGGACAGGTTGCTGTGGCACCCTCGTAGTGTGGCACCCTCGTAGTGTGACACCCTCGTAGTGTGACACTCTCGTAGTGTGGCACCCTCGTAGTGTGACACCCTCGTAGTGTGACACCCTCGTAGTGTGGCACCCTCGTAGTGTGACACCCTCGTAGTGTGGCACCCTCGTAGTGTGACACCCTCGTAGTGTGACACCCTCGTAGTGTGACACCCTCGTAGTGTGACACCCTCGTAGTGTGACACCCTCGTAGTGTGGCACCCTCGTAGTGTGACACCCTCGTATTGTGGCACCCTCGTAGTGTGACACCCTCGTAGTGTGGCACCCTCGTAGTGTGACACCCTCGTAGTGTGACACCCTCGTAGTGTGACACCCTCGTAGTGTGACACCCTCGTAGTGTGGCACCCTCGTAGTGTGACACCCTCGTAGTGTGACACCCTCGTAGTGTGGCACCCTCGTAGTGTGACACCCTCGTAGTGTGACACCCTCGTAGTGTGACACCCTCGTAGTGTGACACCCTCGTAGTGTGGCACCCTCGTAGTGTGACACCCTCGTAGTGTGACACCCTCGTAGTGTGACACCCTCGTAGTGTGGCACCCTCGTAGTGTGGCACCCTTGTGACCTGGAATGTCCTGCGTGTGTGTCACTAGTGGAGTGTGGTGGAGTGTAAGGTATGCACTGAACAGTGGTAAGGCAGCTGCGTTGTAAAAGACGCACCATGAAGCAATAATGGTTTAGCGTCAACTGGTCATGAAGCAATAATGAGTTATCAAGTAAGACGCGAACAATAATGTATGACAATGATTCCTCCAGTTGATGTCAACAGTCAACAAGAGTGGAGCAGTCAACAACAGCTACCATTAACCTTAATAACCCAGTCTTTACAGCGAGCGTACAATGGGGGAGAGAGAGAGAGAGTTATCAGGGAAAAGCACCAAGCCATTACGACTATATAGCACTGGGAAGGAGTCAGGATAAGAATTTGGGATGGGACGGAGGGAAAGGAATGTGCCCAACCACTTGGACGGTCGGGGATTGAACGCCGACCTGCTTGAAACGAGACCGTCGCTTCGGTGGCTGGCGCATCTAGTGAATAGAAAGAGGACAAGTTGACCAGGCGTCAGTAACAGCACCCAGCAACTGGTGGTTGGAGGGGTAGTCCTGGCACGCTCTACCCCGTCATGCACACGAAGACACGCCCTACACTACCATGCATACCAAGAAGGAAATCCAGAAAGCCACCAATACCTGGTACAGCAGACCCATCAACCGACCCAAGGCCTACAGGTACTCGTACAAGGTACTTCAAGAAACGGAGAAGGTGGCGCGATCACGGGCGTCGTGAAGGCTGTCGGTTTCTACTCGAAGGGGAAACACTTGAAGCAACGCTCGTTGACCCCTCCCAAGAGTCTGCAAACTGGGTTTTGTAAGTTTTTGAGCGGAGCTGCCTGAGTGAGAGTGGCGGCGGGCGGGGTGACTCAACACAACCGTAAACCTCATTTCCCGCAGCACCCCGGGACGGGGACCTGGCAGCCCTCATAGCCGGCCACACTCCCGCAGCACCCCGGGACGGGGACCTGGCAGCCCTCATAGCCGGCCACACTCTCAACCAACTCGCAGATCCTTCTCCCTTACAACTGACTCTCAGAGCCTCGTCGCGCCTGTCAACCCACTCGCAGAAACTTTCCCCCTCTCAATCAATCCCCGGAGCTTCGTTTCCCCTTTCAACCGGTCTGAGAGCCTCGCCACTACTCTCAACCGGCCTGAGACCCTCGTCACTCCTCTCAACCGGTCTGAGAGCCTCGTCACTCCTCTCAACCGGTCTGAGAGCCTCGCCACTCCTCTCAACCGGTCTGAGAGCCTCGTCACTCCTCTCAACCGGTCCGAGAGCCTGGTCGGGCCTATGAGTGTTGGTTGAAAGGGGCTCTTAAGCCAGCCTTAGATCCCTGTCGCCCTTGTCAACCGACCTTGAGTTTAATCGCCCCTCTCACTTCACGAAGCCCTTTTTCTTCATAATGCCAGGAGAAATCTGCCAATAAAGAGCGGCGAGCAGAGTGTGAGTGAGCATAGCGAGCGCCGGCCTACAAAAACTAGTTGTTTTATATAGGCGTTGAGTCAAGCGAGTGACCTTTTGTCGTCCTCAACAACTTTTTATTCCAGTTTCGCTTTTACGCAAATTTTGTTTTATATTTAAGACTATTAGATAAATAATTTGTTTAAATACATCAGGACGTTATCTTTGGGCACATTAGAGGGATATGTGTGTCTACGAGTATATTTCCCGTATCATAAAGGGAAATATATTCATGGGGGTCTATATTCACCTGAAGTAGATTCGGGGGTTGTGAGTTGTGCGTTCTCTTGCGATGGTTATATGTGTACATTGGTTGTGTGTTGCTGGTGTGAATGATTCTGGTTATGTTCTGCTGGTGTGCAGAGATGTTGTGTCTGATAGAGCCTTGTTGTTATTTGTTAATAGTGGCTTTGACAGAGATGTTATCATCCTACCTACATAGTGACAGCGTTGGAGATGATGGTCTCAGAGTCATAGAGACGACATTCGTCTATGTAACGTAGGAATATATATACAGGAAAGGGTTAAAAACACAACAAAGGAAAGAGTTAAGAATACACAAATGAAAAGGTTAATTGTTAAGGAGTATTGTCACTGATGGCTTCCTGTACACTAAGACTTTGGAGTCTTAACTCCAGAGTCTCAACTCTGGAGTTAAGACTCCACAAGACAAGGAAAATACCTTAAAGACCTCATGCGGAGATATTGATGCAAAACAGAACAATACAATAAGTTACTTCAAAGGAAAAGGAAATTAAATTATCAGTAGGTAACGCTCAGCTAGCATTTGGAAGGGATATGAGGACAAGAAGCTGGGAAAGGATGGAATGATATCCCTCCACTTTGACTGTCGGGAATCGAACGCCGACCTGCATGACACGAGACCATCGCTGTACCGACCAGTCCAAGTGGATGGAAAGGATCACGCAATAATGTGTTGTTTACAATTGATAAATGACAGCTGGATAACCAGACACACAGATAACTAGCCAACACATCGTTAACAGTTAGTTCACTAGACACGGATGACGGCCAGTCAGGACTTACAAGTTACCAAAAGCAGTTGTGAATTGATATTTGGAAACCACACATGTGGTATGTGGTCTGGTCATCATCATATATCATCATCATATATCATCATCATATATCATCATATATCATCAGCCGCGTTATTGTGACTCAACGACCGCATCTGGATATATGCAAGTCAAGAAACCAATAATATATGAACACTGGCGGAGAATACAATAAAACCTGGAGGAATGACTTACTTTTCCCAGAGCAGCCAGCGAGGGAAGGACAAGCTGCGTGTACTGTCCACCCTGACCCGGTGGACCCGCCAGTACCCGTACACGGTACTGGACCCGCCAGTACCCGTACACGGTACTGGACCCGCCAGTACCCGTACACGGTACTGGACCCACCAGTACCCGTACACGGTACTGGACCCGCCAGTACCCGTACACGGTACTGGACCCGCCAGTACCCGTACACGGTACTGGACCCGCCAGTACCCGTACACGGTACTGGACCCGCCAGTACCCGTACACGGTACTGGACCCTCCAGTACCCGTACACGGTACTGGACCCACCAGTACCCGTACACGGTACTGGACCCTCCAGTACCCGTACACGGTACTGGACCCGCCAGTACCCGTACACGGTACTGGACCCACCAGTACCCGTACACGGTACTGGACCCACCAGTACCCGTACACGGTACTGGACCCGCCAGTACCAACAGTAGCACCCCCCCCCCCTCCGTCTCTCTCCGGGACTTGCCCAATAATGTATCAATGACGCAGCAGGAACGACAACCTCTGACGACTGCATATGTGAATGTCTAGATATTGAAAGGACGAATATACAGGCAGTGAAAGGACGAATATACAGGCAGTGAAAGGACGAATATACAGGCAGTGAAAGGACGAATATACAGGCAGTGAAAGGACGAATATACAGGCAGTGAAAGGACGAATATACAGGCAGTGAAAGGTCGAATATATAGGCAGTGAAAAGACGAGTATATAGGCAGTGAAAGGACGAAGATATATGCAGTGAAAGGGAATATACAGGCAGTGAAAGGACGAATATATAGGCAGTGAAAAGGCGAATATATAGGTAGTGAAAGAATGAACAGTAGGCAGTGAAAGGACGAATATGCGTTAGAATTAAAGACGAATATGAAGGCAGTGAAAAAACGAACATGTAGACAGTGAAAGGACGAATATGCATGCAGTGAAAGGCAGAGTACACAGGCAGTAAAAAGGACGAATATGTAAGCAGTGAAGAGGAATATACAGGCAGTGAAAGGGCGAATATGTAGGCAGTGAACAGACGAATATACAGGCAGTGAAAGGACGAATATACAGGCAGTGAAAGGACGAATATACAGGCAGTGAAAGGACGAATAAACAGGCAGTGAAAGGACGAATATACAGGCAGTGAAAGAACGAATATACAGGCAGTGAAAGGACGAATATACAGGCAGTGAAAGAACGAATATACAGGCAGTGAAAGGACGAATAAACAGGCAGTGAAAGGACGAATAAACAGGCAGTGAAAGGACGAATATACAGGCAGTGAAAGGACGAATATACAGGCAGTGAAAGGACGAATATACAGGCAGTGAAAGGACGAATATACAGGCAGTGAAAGGACGAATATACAGGCAGTGAAAGAACGAATATACAGGCAGTGAAAGGACGAATATACAGGCAGTGAAAGGACGAATATACAGGCAGTGAAAGGACGAATAAACAGGCAGTGAAAGGACGAATAAACAGGCAGTGAAAGGACGAATATACAGACAGTGAAAGGACGAATATACAGGCAGTGAAAGGACGAATAAACAGGCAGTGAAAGGACGAATATACAGGCAGTGAAAGAACGAATATACAGGCAGTGAAAGGACGAATATACAGGCAGTGAAAGGACGAATATACAGGCAGTGAAAGGACGAATATACAGGCAGTGAAAGAACGAATATACAGGCAGTGAAAGGACGAATAAACAGGCAGTGAAAGGACGAATATACAGGCAGTGAAAGAACGAATATACAGGCAGTGAAAGGACGAATATACAGGCAGTGAAAGAACGAATATACAGGCAGTGAAAGGACGAATAAACAGGCAGTGAAAGGACGAATATACAGGCAGTGAAAGAACGAATATACAGGCAGTGAAAGGACGAATATACAGGCAGTGAAAGGACGAATATACAGACAGTGAAAGGACGAATATACAGGCAGTGAAAGGACGAATAAACAGGCAGTGAAAGGACGAATATACAGGCAGTGAAAGGACGAATATACAGGCAGTGAAAGGACGAATATACAGGCAGTGAAAGGACGAATAAACAGGCAGTGAAAGGACGAATATACAGGCAGTGAAAGAACGAATATACAGGCAGTGAAAGGACGAATATACAGGCAGTGAAAGGACGAATATACAGGCAGTGAAAGGACGAATATACAGGCAGTGAAAGGACGAATATACAGACAGTGAAAGGACGAATATACAGGCAGTGAAAGGACGAATATACAGGCAGTGAAAGGACGAATATACAGGCAGTGAAAGGACGAATATACAGGCAGTGAAAGGACGAATAAACAGGCAGTGAAAGGACGAATATACAGGCAGTGAAAGGACGAATATACAGGCAGTGAAAGGACGAATATACAGGCAGTGAAAGGACGAATATACAGGCAGTGAAAGGACGAATATACAGACAGTGAAAGGACGAATATACAGGCAGTGAAAGGACGAATATACAGGCAGTGAAAGCATGACTAGACAACATTGCAGAAATCCTTGAGGTCCGTGTTCAACATGACTAAGCACTTGGACATCCCAGTTGTGGGTTGAGCAAAGCATCGTTCGCTGCTCGCTGACCCCGCTAACTAGATCACAAGCGGCTAAGGTGAGCGCATGTAACAAGCAAACTTGTTTCACTAAACGGTGTTCAGAACACTTGTTAATGTCAGCTGTCGGGGGTCACTGTTAAGACTCTTCAACTCGCTATTCCTCGGAACTGATAACTTAAAAATATATAAATAATATGTTTTATATTCAGCGTTTAATGCTATCTTTCAGTGTACTGAGCGCTTAATGATATCTTTCAGCGTACCAAGTGCTTAATGATATCTTTCAGCATACTGAGCGCTTAATGATATCTTTCAGCGTATTGAGCGCTTAATGCTATCCTTCACCGCACTGACACTTAATGCTACCTTTCACTGTACTCAACTAGTTGTACTTTTTTATAGTAAGTTGCTATAAAATTTACTATTAAACCAAAAAAACGGCCAATCTACTCGTGAAAAACTCCCCAGACACCGAGCAGAACGCATTGAAGGAGACCAACGTCGTCTATGCCTTTAAATGTCCACTTGGGGACTGTAAGCCCAAAAGAACTCAGTATATAGGCAAGATAACAACATCTCTTTCCAGGCGTTTAACGATGCATAAGCAACAGGGCTCCATCAAGGAACATATAATCTCTTCTCACAACCAGACCATCACCAGAGAAATCTTAACAAACAACACAGAAATCATCGATAGATACAGCGATAGGAGGCGGCTCGACATCTGCGAGGCACTACACATCAAAAAGTCAACACCAGCAATCAACAGCCAATTAATGCACAACTATATTCTACCCACTTCAAGACCCCGAACCAATATGAAAGCAGCAAGAGGAAGTATGGGCCAATAGGCCTTCTACAGTTACTTCCATTCTTATGTTCTCAGATCCAAGTTATACTCATTGTTTCGTGTTCTGTCTTGTGTTTGTCACATGTTTGTTCACCTCACCCAAAACTTTTGTACCATATCACCTCACCCAATAGAGCATATGTTATTGAATTTGTGTGTAAATTAAGTCTCTGAAAATGTAATAAGCCATTACGAAACGCATTCAGGCGTCAGACCATAAATAAAAATGAATTTTGGAGAATTTATATTTCCATTACCACCGACAGTGAAGAAAAACATAAGAAATATTGAGAAAATTCGTGTTAGAATTATTAATCTTACCTTTTCGGTCATATTCAACAACATATGTTTACTAGAAAGACTGCTACCAAAATATACTAATATATATATGTATATATATATATATATATATATATATATATATATATATATATATATATATATATATATATATATATGTCGTACCTAGTAGCCAGAACTCACTTTTTGGCCTACTATTCAAGGCCTGATTTGCCTAATAAGCCAAGTTTTCCTGAATTAATATATTTTTTCCAATTTTTTTCTTATGAAATGATAAAGCTACCCATTTCATTATGTATGAGGTCAATTTTTTTTTTATTGGAGTTAAAATTAACGTAGATATATGACCGAACCTAACCAACCCTACCTAACCTAACCTAACCTATCTTTATAGGTTAGGTTTGGTTAGGTAGCCGAAAAAGTTAGGTTAGGTTAGGTTAGGTAGGTTAGGTAGTCGAAAAACAATTAAGTCATGAAAACTTGGCTTATTAGGCAAATCGGGCCTTGCATAGTAGGCTGAGAAGTGCGTTCTGGCTACTAGGTACGACATATATATATATATATATATATATATATATATATATATATATATATATATATATATATATATATATTATATATATATATATATATATATATATATATATATATATATATATATATATATATATATATATATATATATATAAACACTGATCCATGTAAGCGGAAAACTCCCATTTGAAGAATTAGAGAATGCTGAACACGTTTCGGCTCAAGTCGCCTTCATCAGAGCAAGATAGAGACTATCTCACTATCTTGCGCCGATGAATGCGAAATGAGCCGAAAACGAGTTCATCATTCATTAATTCTTTATATGTGTTTTTTCCGCATATATTTAAATACATGTCTGGAGTAATATTGCCTTAACAACAGAGATGAGGATACATATGTCTGACTTAGCCTTATTGCATGCTAATATGGCTACAATGTCTGTGTCGTCATGATGAGTTACATTTGAGACGGTATCAATACAAAGGAGATTTTAAACGCTTTATTCAGTACAGCAGATTATATATAATTGTTATTATGAAGTCTTACTGGCTATCTTGCCGGGGATGGTTTCAAGTGCTTAAGGTGCTCAAAGAGCTGACTTTCAGTCACATAAAATTAGTCCTCTTGTGTTTTTAAGTGTACTGGTAGCTAGTTGTTAGTGTACTGGTAGCTGGTTGCTAGTGTACTAGTAGCTAGTTGTTTATACAGAGTTCAGCCGGCTGTGTAAACTGACACTAACAGTGCGGAAATGTTAGTTCAGTCCGTCTTGTTGACGACTGGACTAAGCCATCAGTGAGGTGCTTCCTATCAGCCTCTTCTCCCCAGCGTTCCCTACGTCCCCTATAAAATATATATAAATATATATATAGAATATATAAAAGGTATCTTTACATTTTGCTATTGACCTATTTAAGTACATCTGTATTTATGTAATAATAATACTAGTTTAATAATAATAATAATTTATTCAGGTAAAAGTACATACATACAAAGTGAGTTACGAATAGAATGTTGTATTTCTAGATGTAGTTACTCTAGACTACATGAAGGGGGTTACAAGCGGGTCAAGAGGATGCTACACCACACTAACAACTCCCCATCACACAGTATAGGTATAGTGGTGCAGGGTCATGTGGTCACTAGTCTACACTGGTAAACTCTGCCTGCATTATGAGGCTACACTTTATTATTATTAATACATGAGGTACATCTGCATTAGTGCAGCTACCCTAGACTATATGAAGTGGAGTACAGTGTGTCACAAAAAGCTAACTAGGTGATGCTAAAAACTCCCCATCACACAGGATGGTTAGTCATACAGAGGCATGTGATAAGCAGTCTGCACTGACAGACTCCGGAAGCATTTTGAGGATATCATCAACACAAGATTGAATAAGGCAGCAGTGGTAATACAAGTCCCCATCTCGCAGGATGGTTAGTCATACAGGGCCATATGTTTAGTAGCCTGCACTGGTAAATTTTGGGTACACTGTGAGGATATCTTCAAGAATACAAGAGTGAATAAAGTAATTGCGAAGTTCCAGGTACCTCATGGAGCTATGCAATTACTTTATTCACTCTCGTATCCCCATCACACAGGATGGTTAGTCCGCCAGGTGAGGCGAGTCTACGGGACCACACCCTCATACTTCACCTGTCGGCGCGTCCTCACAAAAAAGTGAAGGCAAGCAAGGAAAAACTGTCCTATTTAAATTCAGGAAATTCAAAACCGTCAAGTCACACTTCATATAAGACGGTCGTTAAGGGTCGTTCATGACCGTGGAGGAGCGCCAACGTTTATCTTACAACCTCTACACGTGTAGAGCAAGACTACAGGGAGGTTGGTAGTACTGTAGAGCAAGACTACAGGGAGGTTGGTAGTACTGTAGAGCAAGACTACAGGGAGGTTGGTAGTACTGTAGAGCAAGACTACAGGGAGGTTGGTAGTACTGTAGAGTGAGGCCCGCGGGCCGCCCACCTCACTCTGCCCTAGGCCTTAAACCCACTGTTTATGGATGAAAAACACTTTA
>NC_091193.1:22025709-22028209 GCF_040958095.1 Procambarus clarkii
TGTCAGTCCCCGCACCTCTGGAAATAAATTATTCAATAGAGACAGGGAACAACTTAGCCATCAGTACCGCTCCAGTGAACGCCTGGGAAGGCCTCAAATCTGGAAGTATGAATTCTGGAAAGAAGGGTTCGGGTAAATCTGGAAGCGGGAGTCCTGGAAGGGACGTCTGGAGACATGTTCTGCCAAGGAAGAAGTATTCACCTAGTTGTGTTTGCTGAGGTTGAGCTCTGCTCTTTCGGCCCGCCTCTCAACTGTTTCTAACTACTATATATATATTTTCCCCACACCACACACATACACACACACACCCAGGAAGCAGCCCGTGACAGCTGACTAACTCCCGGTACCTACTTACTGCTAGGTAACAGGGCATCAGGGTGAAAGAAACTCTGCCCAATGTTTCTAGCCGGCGCCGGGAATCGAACCCTGGACCACAGGATCACGCGTTCCGCGTGTTGTCCAGTCAGCCACCGGCCCCGCAAGTGGCAAAGTCTTGAAGCGGGAGTCCTGGAAAGGGAGGGACACGAGAACATTACAGGCCAGAGAGAGGAACATGGAGAGGAGAAGCCTTCAGACTGACTGCCGTCCAAGAGAGAGAAACACGGAAGCCTTCATCCCCAACAGTGATGGGACATGACACGACGGAAGCCGACTACATCCCCAGCAATAGGTTTTGTACTTATAATTGTATATACGTGTTTATATTGCTGTTGTGAACTGTAGGGATGGTTACAGTGTCAAGAGCTAATTATATTATAGTGAGATCATCATGTATGCTATAGTTAGATCAACAGTTACCTTATAGTGAGATCACTAGTTGTGTTATAGTGAGGTCAGTTATGTTGTAGTGAGATCACCGTCTTCAAAAGCAACAAACACTATCAATATATTCGAGATCACAAAACAATGTGTAAGAAGGGTGTCGACGAAACACCCTCGTTATGTAATCCCCTGGCGAACCCCAGCCACCAGACTTTAAGATAATGGCTCTTGAAGGAAAAAAAGACTCAGACTGACCCTCATCTGCTATGCATCATTGCACAGATGAATATAGAAACAAACTTGGCATCTCACAGTTTCACATACTGATCAGCAGACCAGTTGAGACAAAAGTCTTGTAGGTGCAGTTAAGGTAAGATATTCTATACAGTAGTTGGAGACTTAAATGGTTGCTCAACATTACAGAGATTACTAGTCATACAAAAGGCTTTACCAGATGCTGTTGCTCAACACTGGCAACACATTACCCAGCCCATCCTCCAGTCTCCGTAGTACTTATGGTGACGACGAGCACCATAGTACATATACCCACGTACAAGGCAATTAGAAAGTAGAAATTGGTACTAATGAATTTGGACAAACAGGAAAAGATTTTGTATTTATGCTGCAAAGACAAACTAAACTAACTTAACCTAACCTTCCTGGGCCTAATGCACAATATTTGAGGTCCATTACAGTACACATGTGTGCTATACTAGGCTTAGGAATTTATGTTTCCGGACTATAAAGTTAATACTTCAAAATTCTACTATCTAATTGCTTAGTACGTCAATGATTGTACTATGGTGCACATAGGTACAAAAACTGTAAAGAGGAGGACGGGTTGTACTACCACACATACACATGTGAGAACTGCCACTGTAACTTTGTAAGAGCGGCTTCTCAAGAGACAACACCCATATGACCACAAATGTTATAGCGTTAATGGAAACACTCGTTAATGGAAAGGTGAGAGTGAGCGAGGACACATTAAGAGAGGGTCAGGTCCTGTAGGGGACACCCGCGAATGACAGTACAGATGAAGCTGCAATACTTGCGGGTCAGAGCACGGCTGTTATAGACCTTGATATACCGCACAGTCTAACACACATTAAAGACAATAATTAGAGCTAAAGTAAGGCAGAAGATGTCTAGTGACCACCACCCATCTTGAGAGAGAGGTTATCTTGAGATGATTATGGGGCTTTTTAGTGTCCCCGCGGCCCGGTCTTTGACCAGGCCTCCACCCCCAGGAAGCAGCCCGTGACAGCTGACTAACACCCAGGTACCTATTTTACTGCTAGGTAACAGGGGCATAGGGTGAAAGAAACTCTGCCCATTGTTTCTCACCGGCGCCCGGGATCGAACCTGGGACCACAGGATCACAAGTCCAGCGTGCTGTCCACTCGACCGACCGGCTCCCCATTAATAGTGCCATATAATAATACAGTATAATTAACAGTTACAAATGACAACAAGAGTTGACCACGCAGGGGCTGGAACACCAGGATCTCAACCATGGTACAGTAACTCAACCAGTTATGAACAACTTGTTGACCTGACAACACACTACAAGGTGAAGGGACGACGACGTATCGGTCCGTCCTGGACCATTCTCAAGTCGATGAGAATGGTCCAGGACGGACCGAAACGTCGTCGTCCCTTCACCTTCTAGTGTGGGGTCTGGTCAACATACTTTAGCCACGTTATTGTGACTCATCGCCTGCAATGAACAACTTGT
>NC_091193.1:22033209-22053810 GCF_040958095.1 Procambarus clarkii
GACCTTCCTCAGTACTGGGGGCCCGCTCCTGCTGGACCTTCCTCAGTACTGAGGGCCCGCTCCTGCTGGACCTTCCTCAGTACTGGGGGCCCGCTCCTGCTGGACCTTCCTCAGTACTGAGGGCCCGCTCCTGCTGGACCTTCCTCAGTACTGAGGGCCCGCTCCTGCTGGACCCTCCTCAGTACTGAGGGCCCGCTCCTGCTGGACCTTCCTCAGTACTGAGGGCCCGCTCCTGCTGGACCCTCCTCAGTACTGAGGGCCCGCTCCTGCTGGACCTTCTTCAGTACTGAGGGCCCGCTCCTGCTGGACCCTCCTCAGTACTGAGGGCCCGCTCCTGCTGGACCTTCCTCAGTACTGAGGGCCCGCTCCTGCTGGACCCTCCTCAGTACTGGGGGCCCGCTCCTGCTGGACCTTCCTCAGTACTGAGGGCCCGCTCCTGCTGGACCTTCCTCAGTACTGAGGGCCCGCTCCTGCTGGACCTTCCTCAGTACTGAGGGCCCGCTCCTGCTGGACCTTCCTCAGTACTGAGGGCCCGCTCCTGCTGGACCTTCCTCAGTACTGAGGGCCCGCTCCTGCTGGACCTTCCTCAGTACTGAGGGCCCGCTCCTGCTGGACCTTCCTCAGTACTGAGGGCCCGCTCCTGCTGGACCTTCCTCAGTACTGAGGGCCCGCTCCTGCTGGACCTTCCTCAGTACTGAGGGCCCGCTCCTGCTGGACCCTCCCCAGTACTGAGGGCCCGCTTCTGCTGGACCTTCCTCAGTACTGAGGGCCCGCTCCTGCTGGACCTTCCTCAGTACTGAGGGCCCGCTCCTGCTGGACCCTCCCCAGTACTGAGGGCCCGCTCCTGCTGGACCTTCCTCAGTACTGAGGGCCCGCTCCTGCTGGACCCTCCTCAGTACTGAGGGCCCGCTCCTGCTGGACCTTCTTCAGTACTGAGGGCCCGCTCCTGCTGGACCTTCCTCAGTACTGAGGGCCCGCTCCTGCTGGACCTTCTTCAGTACTGAGGGCCCGCTCCTGCTGGACCCTCCTCAGTACTGGGGGCCCGCTCCTGCTGGACCTTCCTCAGTACTGAGGGCCCGCTCCTGCTGGACCTTCCTCAGTACTAAGGGCCCGCTCCTGCTGGACCTTCCTCAGTACTGAGGGCCCGCTCCTGCTGGACCTTCCTCAGTACTGAGGGCCCGCTCCTGCTGGACCTTCCTCAGTACTGAGGGCCCGCTCCTGCTGGACCTTCCTCAGTACTGAGGGCCCGCTCCTGCTGGACCTTCCTCAGTACTGAGGGCCCGCTCCTCCTGGACCCTCCTCACTTCTCAGGACACTTAAAGTACCAATCACGTTATCTTCCCGCTTAATCCAGGAGCGTGGCTAACGAGAGCACACTGAACCCTTCACGCTAAACAATGACCCAACCACCTCCCTCTGCCTCATAAATCAATCACGTGACCCTACTTTAAGCACGCAACTCAACTTGATTATCCAATCACGGTTATTGCCATGCAAATGACGCTTTAGCCATCAGTCAGCGGAAGGAAGGGTCAGAGACTGGGCCGTGGGGACACTGAGCCTCGAAACCACCTCAAGGTAGATATATAGCTGCCTCGTTAATGTGAGCTTGACTTAAGAGCTTCGTGACAGTTGCTATTCTAAACTGTTGTTAGCAGTTAACAGTTAACCAACAGTTAACCATAGAGCTAAATCTGTGTTACATCCACTACGCATCTAACTGTTCTACTAGCAAATGACCTCGTTTTAACATGCACCTGGTGACTGGACGTGGTACTGGAACAAGTGACCCGGCTGCTAAGCCAACCTTGTCAGCCCGCCTGCAACCAATCAGGTCAGAGAACATCAGCGGCCCCAGCTGGTTGTACAGCCAGTAAGTGCTGACTAATGGGGTTTTATTTCTTCTGATGCGACCCTGACCAGTCTCATGTAACCACTAGATTGTAACGCCATCATCTGTACTGCTCATGAAATATTGCAACAACGTCTCTACTACTGGTCTTCAAGTACTGCAACGCCATCTTCTATATTAGTCTTGAACTATGGCAACGACATCTACATTGGTCTTGTGATGCTGCATCGTCATCTTCTACATTGGTCTTGAGACGCTGCATCGTCATCTTCTACATTGGTCTTGAGACGCTGCATCGTCATCTTCTACATTGGTCTTGTGACGCTGCATCGTCATCTTCTACATTGGTCTTGTGACGCTGCATCGTCATCTTCTACATTGGTCTTGAGACGCTGCATCGTCATCTTCTACATTGGTCTTGTGACGCTGCATCGTCATCTTCTACATTGGTCTTGAGACGCTGCATCGTCATCTTCTACACTGGTCTTGAGACGCTGCATCGTCATCTTCTACATTGGTCTTGAGACGCTGCATCGTCATCTTCTACATTGGTCTTGAGACGCTGCATCGTCATCTTCTACATTGGTCTTGAGACGCTGCATCGTCATCTTCTACACTGGTCTTGAGACGCTGCATCGTCATCTTCTACATTGGTCTTGAGACGCTGCATCGTCATCTTCTACATTGGTCTTGAGACGCTGCATCGTCATCTTCTACATTGGTCTTGAGACGCTGCATCGTCATCTTCTAAATTGGTCTTGAGACGCTGCATCGTCATCTTCTACATTGGTCTTGAGACGCTGCATCGTCATCTTCTACATTGGTCTTGAGACGCTGCATCGTCATCTTCTACATTGGTCTTGAGACGCTGCATCGTCATCTTCTACATTGGTCTTGAGACGCTGCAACACCATCACTTGCAAATGGTGTTAAGACTTTGTGTGGCAGGACATTGCTGCTTATATTAGGAGAAGAGTTTACCCATTATTGGGTACAGGAAGCTGTTAGTATATGGAGTTCCCCCAAGGCCAACGACTGACCATTTGACCCAAAATAGTTAACTAAGAGGTGTAAGGAAACCAGACTAAACGACTCGCCCTGCCCGGGGATCGTACCTGGGACTAATCCGATAATGCCTGAGACTTTATCCGGTAATAATGTGTTAACCAATGACGATATAACGCAGCTGTAACGCTGACCCTCAGGTCAATAGTGCCAGGGATGGCCTGCAGGTATCATAGGATGGTAGTGGCCTGTATTCCTGTATCATTAATTAAGGTCTATCTACTTCTTGTATCATTAATTAAGGTCTATCTACTTCTTGTATCATTAATTAAGGTCTATCTACTTCTTGTATCATTAATTAAGGTCTATCTACTTCTTGTATCATTAATTAAGGTCTATCTACTTCTTGTATCATTAATTAAGGTCTATCTACTTCTTGTATCATTAATTAAGGTCTATCTACTTCCTCCATCATTAATTAAGGTCTATCTACTTCTTGTATCATTAATTAAGGTCTATCTACTTCCTCCATCATTAATTAAGGTCTATCTACTTCTTGTATCATTAATTAAGGTCTATCTACTTCTTGTATCATTAATTAAGGTCTATCTACTTCCTCCATCATTAATTAAGGTCTATCTACTTCTTGTATCATTAATTAAGGTCTATCTACTTCTTGTATCATTAATTAAGGTCTATCTACTTCCTCCATCATTAAGGCCGTCATTTCCTTTGTTTTTCCTCCCTGAAGTGGACTTTACATTCGCTTAACTGTTACAGAGAAAATAAATTGCCCTTACAAGGAGTGCCAGTTGGCCGAGCGGACAGCACGCTGGATTTGTGAACCTGTGGTCCTGGGTTCGATCCTAGGCGCCGGCGAGAAACACTGGGCAGAGTTTCTTTCACCTTATGCCCCTGTTACCTAGCAGTAAAATAGGTACCTGGGTGTTAGTCAGCTGTCACGGGCTGCTTCCTGGGGGTGGAGGCCTGGTCGAGGACCGGGTCGCGGGGACACTAAAGCCTCGAAATCATCTCAAGATAACCTCAAGATCTCAAGAAGATACATGTCAGGTGGATTGAGCGAAGCTCTCAGTGTCCTGTTCTCTCGATATCTGTAAGGCGCTCTGACCTTCACCACACGCCCACACTGGGCGGAGTTTCCCCACAACCAGTTACAGCGGCCACACAGGTTAAGGTCCTGAAGGGCGGGCCACACAACCAGTTACAGCGGCCACACAGGTTAAGGTCCTGGAGGGCGGGCCACACAACCAGTTACAGCGGCCACACAGGTTAAGGTCGTGAAGGACGGGCCACACAACCAGTTACAGCGGCCACACAGGTTAAGGTCGTGAAGGACTGGCCACACAACCAGTTACAGCGGCCACACAGGTTAAGGTCGTGAAGGACGGGCCACACAACCAGTTACAGCGGCCACACAGGTTAAGGTCGTGAAGGACTGGCCACACAACCAGTTACAGCGGCCACACAGGTTAAGGTCCTGGAGGGCGGGCCACACAACCAGTTACAGCGGCCACACAGGTTAAGGTCGTGAAGGACTGGTGACCTTCAGTGTGGCCACCAAGCATTAAGTGTTCGTACACCAGCGCCCCGCACAACACCACCCGTGACTCACACATGCCAGAGTGTCCGGAGTCCTCGCCGCGCGGGACTCTTAACATTACCTTAAGTCAGTCATTGACACCTTTACCCACTGTATCATTGACAAGTATTTGAATAAATACTTATTGTATGACCCAGGGATGTTCAGGAAGATGCTTCATCTTGTTTACACAGTGAACCATCTGTTTACGGTCACCTGCGTGGGGAGTACTCACTGCAAGATTAAGTGTGTGTATTATTGTTAGTAGGCCTACTGACAACAGTAGGCCTACTGACAACAGTAGGCCTATTGACATCAGTAGGCCTACTAACAGAGCTCGTCTTTAAGTATTCGTTAAAGACGAGCTATGACATGGTCTGACGACGGTGATTAACGGTGACGACGGTGACGATCAGCTATTAAGTGATGAGTGGTGTTGGGTGTGTCATGACCCGTCCCACACCTGACCTGAGGTGACCTGCAACACGGTGTAAACAAGGCCATTATCTGACCTCAGACACACACCACCACTTCTCAACTGGTTCTGGTAAAAAGAGGTTTTGTGCCGAGCGGCTTTGGAGCCGTGAAGTGAGCCGTGACCCCAGAGGTCACTACTCCCGCAGGAGGGACTGGGTCGTGACCCCAGAGGTCACTACTCCCGCAGGAGGGACTGTGTAGTGACCTCAGAGGTCACTACTCCAACAGAAGGGAGTGTGCCGTCACACACACCTGTCCCTCTGGCCACAGACATCCTGCCAGTTAGTACCCCGCGGGATCATGGCCTCCGTAGAAGTTGAAGGTCTATTCACTAAGGTTCCCGTGGAGAGGACCATAAACATACTACTGGACTATGTGTATCAACCAGAGCACCTCCCTACACTCAAGGTACCTCATACTACCTTACGGGATATGCTGAAGGTCTGCACCACTGAGGCAGGATGCCTGTGGCCAGAGGGTCAACTCTACTTGCAGGTAGATGGTGTGACAATGGGGGTCCCTACTGGGGGTCCTGAAGCAGGTGAACTTACCCACTGCGTAATGAACCAGGTGTTGGAAGCCTTGTTTCTATTGAGATAAAAAATCCACACTATGAGAGTCAGCGTCTGATAATAGCATCACAGTCGCTGACATTTATTAGTCAGCAGGTAATGACGACAATTTAAGAGAGGGGGGGGGGGTGGAGGTGATCAACGAGCGGGCGGGTCATTGAACAAAGCATCGTTAACAGTCCCAGAGCCGGCTGGCCGAGCGGACAGCACGCTGGACTTGTGATCATGTGGTCCTGGGTTCGATCCCAGGCGCCGGCGAGAAACAATGGGCAGAGTTTCTTTCACCCTATGCCCCTGTTACCTAGCAGTAAAATAGGTACCTGGGTGTTAGTCAGCTGTCACGGGCTGCTTCCTGTTGGTGGAAGCCTGGTCGAGGACCGGGCCGCGGGGACACTAAAAATCCCCGAAATCATCTCAAGATAACCTCAAGATAACCCTCACACGTGAGATGCAAGTGACCACGTTTAGGTCGGCCCTGGACATGCTATGGGTCCACCCCGGACTCAACCATCGTCACTTTCGTATCATTTCAGTTGTGTAGGTTCGGGCCGTGATCCACCAAGTATTAAGCAACCACTGACGAAACCTCTACATCTTCCCTTAATGATGACTGCTTTGTTTACATTTATTAATCAGATTACGAGCCAGGAACTTCACAAGCCGAGGTTATTGTTGCTATAAACATCCTCCTGGAGCTTGGGACCTCGTATAGTGTTACAGACATATAGACCAGCGCGGTGCTGGAGGGCAGACCTACAGGTGTGGTGAGTGGCTATCTTGAGATGATTTCGGGGCTTTAGTGTCCCCGCGGCCCGGTCCTCGACCAGGCCTCCACCCCCAGGAAGCAGCCCGTGACAGCTGACTAACACCCAGGTACCTATTTTACTGCTAGGTAACAGGGGCATAGGGTGAAAGAAACTCTGTCCATTCTTTCTCGCCGGCGCCCGGGATCGAATCCGGGACCACAGGATCACAAGTCCAGCGTGCTGTCCGCTCGGCCAACCGGCTCTGTGGCGGGGCAAGTGTGTGGTGAAGCATCACCTCTTGTGAGTCTCTCATTATTGTGACTGATGCACTGGCCACCATCTTCACCAACACCTGAGTCTCGACCTCTACACAAGAGGTGAGTCTTGACCTCTACACAAGAGGTGAGTCTTGGCCCCTACACAAGAGGTGAGTCTTGACCTCTACACAAGAGGTGAGTCTTGACCCCTACACAAGAGGTGAGTCTTGACCTCCACACAAGAGGTGAGTCTTGACCCCTACACAAGAGGTGAGTCTTGACCCCTACACAAGAGGTGAGTCTTGACCTCTACACAAGAGGTGAGTCTTGACCTCTACACATGAGGTGAGTCTTGACCTCTACACAAGAGGTGAGTCTTGACCCCTACACAAGAGGTGAGTCTTGACCTCTACACAAGAGGTGAGTCTTGACCTCTACACAAGAGGTGAGTCTTGACCCCTACACAAGAGGTGAGTCTTGACCTCTACACAAGAGGTGAGTCTTGACCCCTACACAAGAGGTGAGTCTTGACCTCTACACAAGAGGTGAGTCTTGACATCTACACAAGAGGTGAGTCTTGACCTCTACACAAGAGGTGAGTCTTGACCTCTACACAAGAGGTGAGTCTTGACCTCTACACAAGAGGTGAGTCTTGACCTCTACACAAGAGGTGAGTCTTGACCTCTACACAAGAGGTGAGTCTTGACCTCTACACAAGAGGTGAGTCTTGACCTCTACACAAGAGGTGAGTCTTGACCTCTACACAAGAGGTGAGTCTTGACCTCTACACAAGAGGTGAGTCTTGACCTCTACACAAGAGGTGAGTCTTGACCTCTACACAAGAGGTGAGTCTTGACCTCTACACAAGAGGTGAGTCTTGACCTCTACACAAGAGGTGAGTCTTGACCGCCACACAAGAGGTGAGTCTTGACCGCCACACAAGAGGTGAGTCTTGACCCCTACACAAGAGGTGAGTCTTGACCGCCACACAAGAGGTGAGTCTTGTCAACACCTCGCGACACGTCGTGTCAACACAGGTAACATCCAGGTGTGCTAACATTAGACCACCCTGGAGCCACTCTCCGTCATACCATTATACAATTTCCTGTGTGCTAACAAATTACAAATCATTTTGATCACTAATGGCTGGTTCCTGTTAAGTGGTTGACATGTGTAACCTTAGACCGAAGTAATAGCCTAATACCGTAAATAACTGCTGCCACCACTATACAACACCCGCTGCATCACACGCACTGGACATGTGATTCTGTGGTCCCGGGTTCGATCCCGGGCGCCGGAGAGAAACAATGGGCAGAGTTTCTTTCACCCTATGCCCCCTGTTACCTAGCAGGAAATAGGTACCTGGGCGTTAGTCACCTGTCACGGACTGCTTCCGGGGGGGTATTCACCTAGTTGTGTTTGCGGGGGTTGAGCTCTGCTCTTTCGGCCCGCCTCTCAACTGTCAATCAACTGGATTTTTACCCTCACCACACACACGCCAGGAAGCAGCCCGTGACAGCTGACTATCTCCCAGGTACCTATTTACTGCTAGGTAACAGGGGCATTCAGGATGAAAGAAACTTTTGCCTATTTGTTTCTGCCTCGTGCGGGAATCGAACCCGCGCTACAGAATTACGAGTCCTGCACGCTATCCACCAGGCAACGAGGCCCCTATACGTGTGTGTGTGTGTGTGTGTGTGTGTGTGTGTGTGTGTGTGTGTGTGTGTGTGTGTGTGTGTGTGTGTGTGTGTGTGTGTGTGTGTGTGTGTGTGGTGTGGAGAAAACAAAATAGTAGTAGTTAGAAACAGTTGATTGACAGTTGAAAGGCGGGCCGAAAGAGCAGAGCTCAACCCCCGCAAGCACAACTAGGTGAATATAACTAGGTGAATACACACACACAGACACTGTTGTTACACTGAGCTAAACAACCTTCACACCTTTAACAACCGCACACAAGTAAGGTGTAAAATCCTTGACAATACGAATGTTAACTTGACCTCTGATCTTAGAAATGTCATTGGCACTCGTATATCAGGGCAACCGGTTGAACTTAAACCTGAAAATACTGTGACTAGGAAAATATTTTCTCAAATTTTATAATTTAATAATAATTTATAATGTTTTATAATATTATATATATAAGTTTTATAATATTATATATATAATATTATATATATAATATTATATATATAATATTATATATATAATATTATATAAAAAAAATCGATTCGAGCCGTAAGTGTGTGTGTGAAGGTCCTCGTGGGTCTACAAGCCAAGAGTTAGAGGCACTGGTCCACTAAGACTGTACAAGTCAAGGTCTACCAACACAAAGACTCCAGAACCTGTAAAAACGTGTTTCCTAAAGAATTTCGGTCATAAATATCGTTTAGTGACTTGTAAAATATTAAGCGACGGAATTTAGTCAGTAAAATGGGGTCACATACTTGTGTAGGGTTGATGGTGGGAGCGGCAGCAGGCGGGCGGGCGACGGGCCCACCAGCAGCCTTTTGGTGACGTTTATTGGGACAAGTTTTTATTGTAGTGCATTGTATGAGGCTAATGTTGTGACCTATAGTGGTGTGTGTGTGTGTGTCACTCACACACACACACACACACACACACACACACACACACACACACACACACACACATACACAGGTGGAAGCTGAGTACCCAAATGAGCCACAGAGACATTAAAAAGATTTTTTTCAGTATCAGAGTAGTTAACAGGTGGAATGCATTAGGCAGTGATGTGGTGGAGGCTGACTCCATACACAGTTTATAATGTAGATATGACAGAAGCCAGTAGGCCCAGGAACCTGTACACCAGTTGATTGACAGTTGAGAGGCGGGACCAAAGAGTTTGGCCCAAAGCTCAACCCCCGCAAGCACAACTAGGTGAGTAAACTCTCCCACACTCGGGAAGAGCTCAGTAGAGGAACTAGAGAAAGCATGCTGACAGCCAGAGGCCTATGAATGCGGGTTGATCAATGAACAATCCACATGTTTTTGTAGCAAGTTGACCATCTGGTTGAGGGACCCAACTAGTCTACTCCGAGATGGAAGAGCCGCTCGCTAGGGGACGGGCTCCTGAACCAAACTGGCTCATGTATTCCACCAGAAAATTGTAAATGAAACAATAACTCGCATTCCCTTGATCTGTTTGTAGCGTGCACTCTGTCTCCGCGCACGCGCACACATGTGTACACGTGCGAAAGGTCCCGGGTTTGATTCCTGTGTGAGTGTGTGTGTGTGTGTGGACAAGACAAATACGTTTGAGAACGTTTCTCTTCACATAATGCCTGTGTTCACCTGGCAGTCAACAGGTAGGTGGCCAGGAGTCAGGTAACTGATGAAAATGGCCCTCTAGAAAAAGTCAGAAGTTGGCCTAGGTGGCCCTAGGCGGAATATAAGCCTACCAGGCTTCCTGTCCCAGATAATGGGAACCAAACCCACCGTTTACATGGCAGTTTTCCATGAGAGTTTAGAGAGCGAGTGAATGAGGCTCTTCAGGTGTTCCCATCCTATGGAAACATGTGGGCCTGGCCAGGGAGCAGGGGGACAGAGAAGTATGAGACACAGAGAGAAGCGGGGTAGAGTGAGGGGGGCGAGGAGGGTCACCCTTGGAGCACCCTGCCGCCTCGGCCACACTCCACGCCGGCTAAACTGTGAACCAGTTCAGAGTAAGGCGGTCATGGGCAGGTCAGCTTTTTATAATTGAGACTTATCTGCCCTAGTATATGAGTGCTCACCTGTCTCTACTCACCTGGATGTACTCACGTAGGTGTACTCACGTGAGTATACTCACGTGGGTATACTCACGTGGGTATACTCACGTGGGTATACTCACGTAGGGGTACTCACATGGGAATACTCACGTGAGTGTACTCATTTGGTTACACTCTCCTGGCTGACTTCTCCTGGATGTACTCATTTGGATGTACTCACTAGGATGGTACTCACCGCCAGTAGTGATCATCGTTGATCAATACATTACCATTGATCAACTGTGTGTTGTCATATGTGGCCACATGTCCTGTTCACACCTGGGGGGGGGGGAGGGGTCGTGAGACGGGTCCCGCCACCTCCAGCTGCGCCACTAATGTACAACCATTATGTTATGTAATGGTTGGTCCGACGACCATGTTCTTGCCTGGTCTTGGTGGAGCAAAGTATACTTCCCTCTCCTACCACCATCTACCACCACCTACCACCATCTACCACCAACTACCACCATCTACCACCATTCACCATCATCTACCACCATCTACCATCTCAATATCCCCTATTAGTAAAGATATCTTTATAATATCCTTGAGAGCCATCGCCGCCTTAACTTTTCATCCGTGTCCTCTTGTTCTACCTTGCCTTATACTAAACATGTCCTTGTTCTACCCTGCCTTATACTGAACATGTCCTTGTTCTACCCTGCCTTATACTAAACATGTCCTTGTTCTACCCTGCCTTATACTGAACATGTCCTCTTGTTCTACCTTGCCTTATACTGAACATGTCCTCGTGTTCTACCTTGCCTTATACTGAACATGTCCTTGTTCTACCCTGCCTTATACTGAACATGTCCTTGTTCTACCCTGCCTTATACTGAACATGTCCTCTTGTTCTACCCTGCCTTATACTGAACATGTCCTCTTGTTCTACCTTGCCTTATACTGAACATGTCCTCGTGTTCTACCTTGCCTATACTGAACATGTCCTTGTTCTACCCTGCCTTATACTGAACATGTCCTTGTTCTACCTTGCCTTATACTGAACATGTCCTCTTGTTCTACCCTGCCTTATACTGAACATGTCCTTGTTCTACCTTGCCTTATACTGAACATGTCCTTGTTCTACCCTGCCTTATACTGAACATGTCCTTGTTCTACCCTGCCTTATACTGAACATGTCCTCTTGTTCTACCCTGCCTTATACTGAACATGTCCTCTTGTTCTACCCTGCCTTATACTGAACATGTCCTTGTTCTACCCTGCCTTATACTGAACATGTCCTTGTTCTACCCTGCCTTATACTGAACATGTCCTCTTGTTCTACCCTGCCTTATACTGAACATGTCCTCTTGTTCTACCTTGCCTTATACTGAACATGTCCTCGTGTTCTACCTTGCCTTATACTGAACATGTCCTTGTTCTACCCTGCCTTATACTGAACATGTCCTTGTTCTACCTTGCCTTATACTGAACATGTCCTCTTGTTCTACCCTGCCTTATACTGAACATGTCCTCTTGTTCTACCTTGCCTTATACTGAACATGTCCTCGTGTTCTAACCTTGCCTTATACTGAACATGTCCTCGTGTTCTACCCTGCCTTATACTGAACATGTCCTTGTTCTACCTTGCCTTATACTGAACATGTCCTCTTGTTCTACCTTGCCTTATACTGAACATGTCCTCGTGTTCTACCCTGCCTTATACTGAACATGTCTTGCTCTACCTTGCCTTATACTGAACATGTCCTCTTGTTCTACCTTGCCTTATACTGAACATGTCCTCGTGTTCTACCTTGCCTTATACTGAACATGTCCCCTTGTTCTACCTTGCCTTAGTACTGAACATGTCCTCGTGTTCTACCCTGCCTTATACTGAACATGTCCTTGTTCTACCCTGCCTTATACTGAACATGTCCTCGTGTTCTACCCTGCCTTATACTGAACATGTCCTTGTTCTACCTTGCCTTATACTGAACATGTCCTTGTTCTACCCTGCCTTATTCTGAACATGTCCTCTTGTTCTACCTTGCCTTATACTGAACATGTCCTCGTGTTCTACCTTGCCTTATACTGAACATGTCCTTGTTCTACCCTGCCTTATACTGAACATGTCCTTGTTCTACCCTGCCTTATACTGAACATGTCCTCGTGTTCTACCCTGCCTTATACTGAACATGTCCTCGTGTTCTACCCTGCCTTATACTGAACATGTCCTTGTTCTACCTTGCCTTATACTGAACATGTCCTTGTTCTACCCTGCCTTATACTGAACATGTCCTTGTTCTACCTTGCCTTATTCTGAACATGTCCTCTTGTTCTACCTTGCCTTATACTGAACATGTCCTCGTGTTCTACCCTGCCTTATACTGAACATGTCCTTGTTTTACCTTGCCTTATACTGAACATGTCCTCTTGTTCTACCCTGCCTTATACTGAACATGTCCTCGTGTTCTACCCTGCCTTATACTGAACATGTCCTCGTGTTCTACCTTGCCTTATACTGAACATGTCCTCTTGTTCTACCTTATATATTCCTGACAATTTGTGTGTCATTATCATGTCCCCGGAATTTCTCCTCATAGTTCAATCCTCCCAGTTCGGGTTCGAGCCTCGCTGTATACCTCTGGGCCTCTCCTGGCTTGGTTCACGGCTGCTCCAGGTGAAGGGGTTCCACGCTGGGTCGGCATACTCCAGAGCCTCACATACTTCGTGTACAATGAGATTTTTTAATTATATTCTTATACTTGTTGTTTTTGTTGGGCCTGTAAGTGCCTGTAAGTGCCTGTAAGTGCCTGTAAGTGCCTGTAAGTAAAGGCGCCTAAATGTCTCGTTCTGGCCGGAGATCGAACCCGGGGCTTTGTGGTTAGATTATATAAACTCTTAGGTTTAAATTTTTGTTGTTGTACTGTTTGGGGGAGTCGTCTCTCTTAGCTTTTATATTGCTCAACCTTCTTGCTTCTTCTTCTTGCTTGTGTTTAGTGCATTTGTGGAGGTTGACGTCAAGCAGCCATGGCTTCAGGAAGTCCTGGAGCTCTGACTGGTCGCCCTCTATCTCACTTCCAATCTTCATGTCTTATGACTTCAATATGTTTAAATTATCTGCAAACACTGATATGACTGTATCAGCCTCATCATTTAGATCAATATGGTATACCAGGAATAATATAGATAGTAGTATTGACCTGCGCCGTCCTCCAGTTGTGACCTTCCTCCACTCTGAGATCTCGCTTCTCATAGTAACTCTCTGTTTTCTTGAGTCCACCTTAGAACCCTCCAGGTTATCCCTTCTTGATCCTCAAGTTTGTATTATAGTTTCTTGTGGAAACCCATCCTTTCCTATCCTGCTTTCTCGCCCCTGCGGCCTTCCCATCAACCTTCAGCAGGTACATTAAGCAGGACTTGTCTTCTCTTGATGTTTACAGAAGTGTTTTACACCCTCTACATTATTCACTAATTGCCTTCAGATTTTCCTCTACAACACTGTGCAGATGCTGTGAGGGACACTGGTGTAATCTCGGGCCTCTTGAATGCTCTTTCTTCAGTGCAAGAACACAATGTCTTCCGTCTCTCTGGGGTTTCCCTTTTTTGTCTACTGAATTGTTGAAGAAGATGACAGTGGTCTCAGGCACTTCCTCAGCTTTTCTCAGCTTCTCTGCGACCTCCTTCAGGATCCAAGAGATAACTGTATCAGATCTCCTTGCTTCATCTCCCGGCAAACAAACACAGGAGCATCTTCCACTCACATCCATTGTAGTATAAACAAAATTCCACCTCGAGCAAGATGCCATTGTTGTGTTTGAAGGAAAATGTTTATTCCAGACTGAGACTGAGGACTATACATTTGTACAGAAACATCAAGACAACAAATATTGGTATGTGCAAACCAAGTGCTTTTCCCCGAGTGCATTCCCAGAGTGCTTTCCCTTTAGTGATTTTCCCCCAAGTGTTTCCCACCGAGTGCTTTCACACGACTACTTTAGTCCAAGAGCTTTCCCTCCAGTGCTTTCGCTTTCCCCATGCACGAGACCCTCGTTCATATTCCATGGAAAGCTGCCTTGTATCTCTTTAAGACAGACTTCAGAAAGTACTTAACAAGGATACACTGCCGTGTGCGGCGTCCTGCCTGCACACAGGTGGCACCACACACACACACACACACACACACACACACACACACACACACACACACACACACACCACACACACACACACCACACACACACCACAGGTGGTGTATGCCGGGGGTGAACCTAGTGACCCCAGGAAGCGGTCCCGTCACGACCTTGGACCATCCTCACACTACGGCTGCCGTCTGTTTCACCAACACTGAGAGTCACCCTACACTTCCGCACCCTCCCGGCACCCTGGTGCTATCTATGGCACCCTGGTGCCATCTCTGGCACCCTGGTGACCACACTCACTGAGCGAGCCTCCCACCTACCATGGCCCCACACCCACATATTTCATGCACCCTGGCCACCCCAAAACACTATATAGCGTGGACTTTGAGTGCTATGTACTGTTATGGCCCTCACTCTAACACCTATCATGGTCTCAGCGTAATCTACCATGGTCCCCAAAGAGATGCCAATCATGGTCGCACAGTATCACAGACCGTACCACTGTTGCCAGCGGCTGTCCCAAGGTACCACTCTTACCATGGCCACGATTAATGGTTATCTATGGCGGCCTCGAAGGTCTCTAACCTGGCCACCAGTGTATCACTACCATGGTCCAAGACCCATCATGACCCCCCATAATGTAATATATCACGGCACAAATAACAATGGTTCCATGGTACTGTCAACGATTGCATCACAGTATCATATAACCCAGACGTACAGTACCATCTACCATGGACGTACAGAACCATCTACCATGGACGTACAGAACCATCTACCATGGACGTACAGAACCATCTACCATGGACGTACAGAACCATCTACCATGGACGTGCAGTACCATCTACCATGGACGTACAGAACCATCTACCATGGACGTACAGAACCATCTACCATGGACGTACAGAACCATCTACCATGGACGTACAGTACCATCTACCATGGACGTACAGAACCATCTACCATGGACGTACAGTACCATCTACCATGGACGTACAGTACCATCTACCATGGACGTACAGAACCATCTACTATGGACGTACAGAACCATCTACCATAGACGCACAGTACCATCTACCATGGACGTACAGTACCATCTACCATGGACGTACAGTACCATCTACCATGGACGTACAGAACCATCTACTATGGACGTACAGAACCATCTACCATGGACGTACAGTACCATCTACCATGGACGTACAGAAAAATCTACCATGGACGTACAGAACTATCTACCATGGACGTACAGAACTATCTACCATGGACGTACAGAACTAGCTACCATGGACGTACAGAACTATCTACCATGGACGTACAGAACTATCTACCATGGGAGTACTCTCCTATTGACCATCAAAGTGCTGTACTATCTACCATGGATTAACAGTGAAATCTACATTTGTCGTTCCGTACTATCTACTATGATAGTGCAATGCCATCTACTATGGCCTCAGTGATATCTACTATGGCCTCATAGTGATATCTACTATGGCCTCAGTGATATCTACTATGGCCTCATAGTGATATCTACTATGGCCTCATAGTGATATCTACTTTGGCCTCAGTGATATCTACTATGGTCTCATAGTGATATCTACTATGGTCTCATAGTGATATCTACTATGGTATCACAGTGATATCTACTATGACCTCAAAGTGATATCTACTATGGCCTCACAGTGTTATCTACCATGGCCTCAGTGATATCTACCATGGCCTCAGTGATATCTACCATGGCCTCAGTGATATCTACTATGGCCTCAGTGATATCTACTATGGTCTCATAGTGATATCTACTATGGTCTCATAGTGATATCTACTATGACCTCAAAGTGATATCTACTATGGCCTCAGTGATATCTACAATGGTATCACAGTGATATCTACTATGACATCATAGTGATATCTACTATGGCCTCAGTGATATCTACAATGGTATCACAGTGATATCTACCATGGCCTCAGTGATATCTACTATGGTCTCATAGTGATATCTACTATGGTCTCATAGTGATATCTACTATGGTATCACAGTGATATCTACTATGACCTCAAAGTGATATCTACTATGGCCTCACAGTGTTATCTACCATGGCCTCAGTGATATCTACCATGGCCTCAGTGATATCTACTATGGCCTCACAGTGTTATCTACTATGGCCTCATAGTGATATCTACTATGGCCTCAGTGATATCTACAATGGTATCACAGTGATATCTACTATGACATCATAGTGATATCTACTATGGCCTCAGTGATATCTACAATGGTATCACAGTGATATCTACTAAGACATCATAGTGATATCTACTATGGCCTCATAATGCTATCTTCTATGGCCTCAGTGATATCTACTATGGCCTCAGTGATATCTACAATGGTATCACAGTGATATCTACTATGACATCATAGTGATATCTACTATGGCCTCAGTGATATCTACAATGGTATCACAGTGATATCTACTAAGACATCATAGTGATATCTACTATGGCCTCATAATGCTATCTTCTATGGCCTCAGTGATATCTACTATGGCCTCAGTGATATCTACAATGGTATCACAGTGATATCTACTATGACATCATAGTGATATCTACTATGGCCTCAGTGATATCTACTATGGCCTCATAATGATATCTACTATGGCCTCATAATGATATCTACTATGGCCTCAGTGATATCTACTATGGCCTCATAATGATATCTTCTATGGCCTCATAGTGATATCTGCTATGGCCTCAGTGATATCTACTATGGCCTCATAGTGATATCTACTATGGCCTCATAGTGATATCTACTATGGCCTCATAGTGATATCAACTATGGGCTCAGTGATATCTATTATGGCCTCAGTGATATCTGCTATGGCCTCAGTGATATCTACTATGGCCTCATAGTGATATCTATTATGGGCTCAGTGATATCTACTATGGCCTCAGTGATATCTACTATGGCCTCATAGTGATATCTACTATGGCCTCAGTGATATCTACTATGGCCTCATAGTGATATCTACTATGGCCTCATAGTGATATCTACTATGGCCTCAGTGATATCTACTATGGCCTCATAGTGATATCTACTATGGCCTCATAGTGATATCTACTATGGCCTCATAGTGATATCAACTATGGGCTCAGTGATATCTACTATGGCCTCAGTGATATCTGCTATGGCCTCAGTGATATCTACTATGGCCTCATAGTGATATCTACTATGGCCTCATAGTGATATCTACTATGGCCTCATAGTGATATCAACTATGGGCTCAGTGATATCTACTATGGCCTCAGTGAATTCTACTATGGCCTCATAGTGATATCTACTATTGCCTGACAATACCATATATCATAGTTCCACAGTGGCAATTAATATTGCTCTTTAGAGGCATCTAACATGTCCAAGTGTCACCCTCAGTGATTGAGCAGTAGTTTAAGACCAGTACCTCAGCCAGAACTACTCTTGAGTACCTCTCTCAGCCAGAACTACTCTTGAGTACCTCTCTCAGCCAGAACTACTCTTGAGTACCTCTCTCAGCCAGAACTACTCTTGAGTGCCTCTCTCAGCCAGAACTACTCTTGAGTACCTCTCTCAGCCAGAACTACTCTTGAGTACCTCTCTCAGCCAGAACTACTCTTGAGTGCCTCTCTCAGCCAGAACTACTCTTGAGTACCTCTCTCAGCCAGAACTACTCTTGAGTACCTCTCTCAGCCAGAACTACTCTTGAGTACCTCTCTCAGCCAGAACTACTCTTGAGTACCTCTCTCAGCCAGAACTACTCTTGAGTACCTCTCTCAGCCAGAACTACTCTTGAGTACCTCTCTCAGCCAGAACTACTCTTGAGTACCTCTCTCAGCCAGAACTACTCTTGAGTACCTCTCTCAGCCAGAACTACTCTTGAGTGCCTCTCTTAGCCAGAACTACTCTTGAGTACCTCTCTCAGCCAGAACTACTCTTGAGTACCTCTCTCAGCCAGAACTACTCTTGAGTACCTCTCTCAGCCTGAACTAGTCTTGAGTGCCTCTCTTAGCCAGAACTACTGCAGTTAACCCACATTAACGCCCTCTATAATTCCCCCACTTCAATATTAGACCCATTACTGACCCATGAACCAAATGTGCAGGTATTGAGGGTGTGGGGTAGCAGGTGTGGGAGGCTGGTCGGTGTGGATCACCTGGTTATTGCGGCCTTTCTTAGGGGTTGCTATAGCAAGGTCACCGACGTAGTTGGGGTGTTGAGGAGAGGTTGAGGGGGGGTGGGGGGGTGCAGGTTAGACCCGGAGGGGCGTGGCGATCCCCAGGGAGGGGCTGAGACCCGGCCAGCAAAAACTCGAGTCGAGCGGGAGTGAAGGTATATAAGGCGTGGGGCGTCGTGGAGAGCACATCATCTCCCACCATGAAGCTCCTGGTGAGTTGTGTCCACCTCCTCCTTGCTCGAGTGTCGCCTCCATATCACCTATAACACCAAACACATCAATATCACTTGCCCAAAAAAACATCAACAAAAGTGATTTTACAAAGTTTTAAACGGCTTTTAAAAGTGGAAGCTAAGAAGTATATATTTGAGATGAAGGACGCGTGAAATAGACCGGTTTGCTTACACCAGGTGGCGTTCCCACGGTGTCACTGACTTATTGGGACCACTCCGGGGTCAATGCTGTATTGCCGCTTAATCCAGATCACTGACCTATTGTGACCACTCGGGTCAATGCTGTATGGCCGCTTAATCCGGATCACTGACCTATTACGACTGACACGGGGTCAATGGACACATAGGGGTCAGTGCCATCAGCCCGCCTCCACGTCCAGTCAATCCAACAATAACAAAATGTCCAAAAAGGATTTATAATTAATATTCAATTTCAGAAGTTTTATTCGTCAAAGCTTACCATTTATGATGGTTTAGTAGTTAGGGAAGAGACAGACATTAGTGTGGTGGACATGTGGTTCCTCCGGTGCTGATCCACTTAGTTATGATGTGTGAAGGGCAGCATGCGCCAGAACTGGTTCACTATGACCCTAGTAGCGCTCTCTTTCCCATATGGGTCTGGTATTAATGATAGTAATTTAAGGCACATTATAACATCGGACTAAATTATTTTATTATTAATTAAATTGAACTATTTTACTTATGTGTCGCAGGGAGGTCACGCTAGGTCACTCCTGTCTTATACTACTCCGCTACACTAGTTCTCATACATAACCCAGCCAACCTGCGAACCTGTCCCCTGTTTCCACCCAGAAACATTCCAGCCGCCCATAGTTTCCACCCAGCCTTGTCTCCATCATCCCACCTGCATCCCTCATCCTCTCCAAGTCACTCTTCCCCAACTTCCCCCCACCTGTCCTCTCCTCCTCCAGCTTCCAAGGGGGTTCCCCCCCCCCAGCCACTTGCCAAGAACTCTCTAAGTCTCTCCACAACATCCTGGGCTCCCAGGTCCGCCCCCAGCTGCTCCCGGGTGGGGCGGGTCAGGCCACCAACCACAACAGCCTCGCCCCTCACATGTCAATATAATATACAATGTATGTCGTCAAAACTGGTTTACAAGGAGACAAACAGGGCAGACAGGCGTGAAAAAATCTACGCCATAGTGAGGGCAACACCGACACACTTTCAACTCTTGCCCACTCGCGCTTTTCAATTTTTTGTTTGGACACCAAAACGTAAAAATTCTAATTCAACTCCGCCTAAAATAAGGTTTCTCCTCCTTTGGTAATATTTCATGGATGTTCGTTTTCCCGGGTCAAAGTGTTTTCGGTGATCACTTTCCTTTCTGTTTCTTGGTTAATGTAAATGTTCAAAGTCCGTGCCACTCCAATACTCATCCTCGGTTCAAATAATGTTTATGGTTCACAGTCGACTCTCACTCCTCAACTTTCAGACAACTTTCGATCCCCAGATCACATTCAACTTTCGTTTATCGCCCGACAAGCAGCTTTCACCGATTAGCTTGCACATATCGGAGCAGCTTTTCCTCACACACACACACACACACACACACACACACACACACACACACACACACACACACACACACACACACACAACTGAACAAGTTTAGAGGCTTGAGGGCATGGTAATCCCTGATGGGATTTCTCACTGATGCACTTCTGTGTAATACATGGTCATTCCCCTGGCCGCACCTCTCCTTACCGAAGGACAGGTATTGCTGTGACCGTCCATCGCTGCAATACCTGTTCTAAACGACGACAGAGACGGTAAAGCGACGGGCCACA
>NC_091193.1:22054310-22134310 GCF_040958095.1 Procambarus clarkii
TCTATCACCCAGTAACTGGTGCACATAATCTTGCATCCTCGTCTTGACCTGTCAAAAGTGCGCTAGCTGTGAAGCCAGAATCCTATATATGACAAGTATATCAGAGAAAACAGTACATGGAACATGAGGACCTGGCTTAATTACCTTTAGTTTGAGGCTTCCATGTGATCTAACCGGATAACCCTACCCAATGACATTAATGGCCACTAATGATAGATAATGGGTTTCGGATAGACACTTAACTTGAATTTGTAGACAGCGTGTTGATAATGGTACACTTTTAGTTTCCATAACACTACGTCCAAGTAAATTTAACAGGAGCCGAATTTGCTCCCGTGTGAGCCTTTGGTCTCGTATAACAACAATGGCTGCCCTCCTTCCTCCACTCTGACGCCTGGCTTACATTGTCCAGATTTCAGAACGTGATAGAAGGGTCACATTTACTCTACTTTAATATTGATAATTAAGTTAATTTATATAAGATGTTTTTATGATGGTAAAGTCCAAAGACTAATGTATTTAAGAACAATTCCCAGCAGAATAGCTGGTGAATTATAATAGTATGTGGTGATGATATCCCGTTTTCTTTAGACGGTAATTCCACTACAAGTTACGTTTTCTATGGGTAACTTGTTGGTAATACAGTTATTATCTGTATGAATATATTAAATGGTGTCGGATTTTCCGACATAATTCCCCAGGGGGCTGCTCACGGGTCGAAGTCCTATTTAGAACAGACGAACAAACCGATACTCCTCCTTCGGATTATTAGATTAATTTGATGTTAGTAAGTTAGTAATCACACATTTGTGTGTCTGTTCGTACAGGACGGATGTCCGTACTAGAGTTGCAGGGGTTAGAAGTCTATGCGATTTCATTTCCCTGTCAACTCTTGAAAGGCTAATATTCAAGCCTTATTACATATTATTTAACCCAGAAGACTGGATGTGAACAAGTACTACAGTCAAGTATGATTCAGGGACTGCAGTGAGATCAGTGACATTAGATATAACTTGAAGTTTCTTCAGGTAACTGGTCACTGCTATATAAACACTGAGGCCCATGGAATACATCTTGATTAAATAATAAATGTATCAAATCAGTCATCAGATTTATTAGGTTTAATTTAGTTAATTGATTCAGAAGATTGAATAGCTCATCATTAAAGTAAAGTATGGTTCTGAGACTGCAGTGGGTTCAGTGACATTGGTCGCAGTGACTTGTAGCTGTTTTAGGCTACTGTTCACTGATTTGCCACTGAGGCCTCATGAACTCATCTTCAGCTTTAAATGATGATACTAACATCAACCTCTGTTGGTATAGTCAGCTGTAATCTCCTTAGTATAATGCTACTGGAGAAATATAATCAGCTGACAAATTAGATTTCTACTGGTATTGTTTATCTGCAGGCATAGGTCTCCTCAGGCTTGATACTGGGCCTGAGAGTAATTTACCTCCTGCAGAGTTTAACATGGTTATACCCTGATATTTAGTAGGGCTTACCAATGAATCGATGACAATAGTCTGTCCCTACAAGGAGACCGAAGTCGGTGAGGTGATCAGACTTAATATTATCTGCCAATTTTATTCCTCTATTTCTCAGGAATTTGGCTGTTGCTCGCAGACCTTGAACTTGTAGGTCTACTGGTATTTTGTCCACCACAATGGCTTGTACTCGACAGACGTACCTGCCTAAGCGTACTGATGGTTGTACCACCTGGTAGACTTGAGGTCCTGCATCTGTTACAAACCCTGAGATGTGAATGACATCTGGGCTACAGGCCTTAATTGTAATTCATCTGCCAACCTTTTAGTGATGTATGTTCTCTGGGATCCTTGGTCAAACAACCCACGGGTATGGACCTTGGCCCTCTTATTCAGGATGGTAATTTGGGCAGTAGGCAAAGTCGTATTACCTTTAGACTTTGCCGATTGGACACTGTTTGTTTGTTGCACCTTGCAGTACTGTACTGTGGTGGGAATGCTATCTTCCACCTTGGGTTTGGAGACGTTGTTTTGGTGTCTCTGCACAATGCTGCATGGTGTTGACCTTTGTTACACCTATTACAGGTGTGTAATTGGGTATCACAGTCGTTGATGTTATGTTTCCTGAGGCACCTCGTGCAATGTTGCAATCTTTGAGTCGCTCAACACGGGCGTCACTATCAGGAAAATTAGGGCAGTGGTACATTGAATGTTTCTCATTGCAGAACAAACATGTTCCATAGCTTCCAGTACCCTTTGGTGTCACGTTCTTGGGTGACACAGTAACTATAGGCTTGGAGGGTCCCACTGCATATACGCCCACACTGCCACTGTTCCACTTTGGTGTTGAATTATATTGTCTAGATTGATTTGGTGTACCTTTGGTACTCTGTGGTTTACTATTATTAGTTTCTGAGGGTTTACTTGGTGGTTTTAATTTGTCATGTGTTCGTAATTGATGAACTACTGACTTTAAACCTTCAGATATTTCATTCATGGATAAGATACTTTTATTGTAATGAGCACTCATTTGTCTCAATATGTCCCTAGGTATTTTCTCCTGGACAATTATTTTCAAGACCCACTCAGCCCCGTTTGTATCTGCTGTCAGGCTGAGGGCATTGATCAATGATTCTACCTCCAGCTTGAAGACTTGGAGTGAATCAGCTGAAGCCTCCGGTGGGGGTAAATGCAACAGCTCATGAACTAAATGTGATGTTCTTACTTCTGGATCAGCATAATTATCCTTGAGGAGTTTTACTGCCAGATCATAGCCGTCATTAGTTAATCTCAGATGGGATACTACTGTTTTAGCCTCACCTGATAATTGGCCTTGTAAATAAGAGAATTTACTACTCTTTGGTAAAGATTGTTTTGAGTCTACAAGGTCAACGAATTTGTTCCAAAATTCGTCCCAATCTTCCTCATCTTTTCCTGAGAAAGTGGGTAAATTAATTGGAGGGAGTCGAGCTTCTGCTTGACTCGTATTAGATGCAACTGTTGTTGTTGTTGCTGTTGCCTTGTTCTGGGCAATTAATTTGACATAAGGCTGTAACGTGGCCTGAGTGTGATCTTCATAATTCGCAAGATCAACCATAATGTCGTCTATTTCTGTTTCTGATAAATTAGTGTTGGCAAGTTCAGCCACATATGTTGCTATTTGACATTTGATTTGCTCAAATTTACCTGCAGCTGCTTGATAATAGCTTTCCAGGTCAGCATAATCAACTTGAGATTGTTGTGACAAATCTTCACATTTCTTGATCTGTCTTGTTAAGTGGCCTTTAAGACCTGCAAGGGTTCTTTTCATTCTCCCTGCATTATCCATACTGGCTAGTTGGTGAAGCCTTGTGGGACTTGTACTTGGGCTGCTCATAATACTGAACAAACACTAATGGTAGCCTAGGGTAAATTCTGCACTCACTAGGCAATAATCCTACCTCTACTAGAGGTTAGCACTTAAAATTAATACACATTATATATATACAATCATACACACTAATGATTTGAGTGATAAACCAGTGTCACTGGAAGTACCTTTAGGTTAGCTCTTCTATATCACCCTAGGATGGTAGAGACACTAATTAATCACTCAAAGGTGTAATGATCATAAGTAATTTATTATATATACACAACTCAACTCGAGTTGATAAAAATTACACCCAAAATAGGGTCTGCACCATTCATTAATGGTGTTAGGTTGTTCAATATAGTACAACTGACTATTGTAATAATGGGACTAGGCTGAGCAATAATAGTTCAACTAGTCAATGGTAATATCCTACCCTGTTGTGGGTTGGCAATTAGTAAATATTATATTGAGAACACTAGTGCAGTATATATTAAATAATTCTCTATCTTGGAGAAATAATATACACAATTATTGATAATAGCCTCTTAATTAGCCTCTATGAAACTTCTATTATTATCTAGAAGTATTAAATATTATTAGTGACCTCGCGAAATAAAGTCCACAAATTCGTAGATAATCTCTCGCGAAATGTAACACCACGAAATCCGTGAACAATCTCGCGACACAGTCACTAATTTGGCTGGTTTCTATGTTAGCGCTGTCATTTCACGAAATAACACGCCACCAAATATCTGTGGGTGTGCATGAAACCGCTGACGAAGCTGAACTGGGCTGAGGGAGGCTCCTGAGCTCCCTCGAGGCTAGGCTGCCGTCTTGACTGCTGGCCTTTGTTTAAATCACACTGCACTAGTATATTTAATGAATCCACTGGATAACTGGTTCATCCGGTACTAAGATGACCAAATGTGGGTTCAAAGGATCAAATAATCCGTCATCCGGTTCGAAGATGACCAAATAATGTGGGAACCGACCTGTGAGATTTATATTTATTTAATTTATATGAATTTATATTTACGTTAATTTATATACTTCGATAGCAATTTGTATAATGATAAGTGGACTGTATTTCTGCAATAATCTCATAATCTCACAAATCGATCCTCTACACATTAGGGGGGGTTTATATTACACATATGCAGCCAATCAAATTACAGTAATAGCTACATACATTGATGAGGTTCCTTCTCTTATAGTACAGCAGGTTAGTCCACCAGGTATAACTAGAGTGTAGACACCAAATTATCCTCTTTGAGGTAGCTTCTATCACCCAGTAACTGGTGCACATAATCTTGCATCCTCGTCTTGACCTGTCAAAAGTGCGCTAGCTGTGAAGCCAGAATCCTATATATGACAAGTATATCAGAGAAAACAGTACATGGAACATGAGGACCTGGCTTAATTACCTTTAGTTTGAGGCTTCCATGTGATCTAACCGGATAACCCTACCCAATGACATTAATGGCCACTAATGATAGATAATGGGTTTCGGATAGACACTTAACTTGAATTTGTAGACAGCGTGTTGATAATGGTACACTTTTAGTTTCCATAACACTACGTCCAAGTAAATTTAACAGGAGCCGAATTTGCTCCCGTGTGAGCCTTTGGTCTCGTATAACAACAATGGCTGCCCTCCTTCCTCCACTCTGACGCCTGGCTTACATTGTCCAGATTTCAGAACGTGATAGAAGGGTCACATTTACTCTACTTTAATATTGATAATTAAGTTAATTTATATAAGATGTTTTTATGATGGTAAAGTCCAAAGACTAATGTATTTAAGAACAATTCCCAGCAGAATAGCTGGTGAATTATAATAGTATGTGGTGATGATATCCCGTTTTCTTTAGACGGTAATTCCACTACAAGTTACGTTTTCTATGGGTAACTTGTTGGTAATACAGTTATTATCTGTATGATATATTAAATGGTGTCGGATTTTCCGACATCAACATCTAAAACATTTTCGTTATTATACAGTTGTGATTACTTTTTTTTCGGTAAGTATGGTGGAGAGGAAGAGCTGTAGCCGCACAGAACATGGGATGTATTATATGTGACAACAAACCTAAGTCCTCAACCACACCAAAATTAGCAAACTTAATCGTCGGAACAGAGTGTTCGTGAGTCAACAATATTTGGGATAGGAGAGGGTGAGAAAGAGAGAATGATGATTATATCTTATTGCAATGCATCTTATTTTATTGTATAAACCTTCTTTGGGATCAATGGTAATTAATTAATACGCACACTCACAGAAAGAGACAGATCTCAACCCCCGCAAGTACAACTAGGTGAGGATACACACACACAAATCGGCGACTAGAAAGGCGGGATCCAAGAGCCAACGCCCGATCCTGCAGGTACAAATAGGTGAGTACACACAAAATAAATTAACACTCCCGTTACTGGAAGATATAAGAGTTAAAGGAAACATTATAACATGGAAAATTCTTAAGGGAATAGACAAGGCAGACAAAGAAAGATTATTTAGACCAGCTGTTAAACGAACAAGGCGAAATAGGTGGAAACTATGTTCCCAAGTAAATCACAGAGACATTTAGAAACATTTCTAAGTATCAAAGTTGTGAGTTAATGTAACACACTCAAAAGTGACGTTGTAAAGGCAGACTCCATGCACAGCTTCTACTGTACATGTGACAAAGCCTAATGGTTCGGGAGTTAAGAGGCGGGTCCCGAAATCTGAAGCTCAACCTCTCGCAAGTACAATTAGGTTCGTGTAATTAGGTGAATACTCAGGATGCCCGGCGTGTTTCAAATGGTGGCAGTATTCCCGCGTCTTCGTCAAGCACAGAAGCCGTGGCCGCTGCCAAAAAAAACTGGCCAAAAGCAAAATTAAATTATAATAAAGCGGTATTTATTCATTTGTTGACGAATTTATAATGTTCATTTGTCAGGATCCTCCTCATCGTAAAAGCCTTTCAAAAGGACGTTTTAATGAATGTATTGTCAGTGAAAACGAGCTGCGTTGAGCGGGGGGAAGCTGCCCGCGCACCCTCCTCCTCTGAGGTTATCTGGTATGATTCGTACGCGGATTACTGCGTGCAGCACAAGGCCCTCGTCACGCTGCCCGGCCCTACCACACCGCTCTCCATGCCAGTGAGAGCCCGGGGAGAAGGGGCAAGGGGAGAGAGGCAAGAAAACGAACGAGAGAAGATTATATATTTTATTATTCGTGCGAGGCGCCGACTCTGCGCCGGGACAAGGGTTATCATTTAAAACATCGGAAACAATTCGATTATATATTTTCCTCCTCCTTGAGGGACGGTGTTGGGGCGCCTCTGCCCGCTCCTGGTTCGTAACATCTCCACTGACCAGTGGTTTGCATCCACTCATTATTATTCAAACGACATGAAATAACATGACGCATAAGTTGCATCGGGAAGTCATTTGTAACCTTGAAACCTTGCCCGAAACGCTGTGCGTTTTAGTGGCTTTAATGTACTAGTTCTATCTAGAAATCCAACACTGTTTGTAACTCATCTTGTCTGTAGGTACTTTTATCTGAATAAATATTTGTTTATTTAAACATTTAAGAGAAATATGACCGGGAAGGGTGATGAAAGGTTGTCTTAGCACAGAGGAAACATACACGAATATTAACGACTATTTAGTTTTACTGATGGTGCCTTAAGCCTAGTGAAGACCTCAATTGGGTGTGAACCGCTAGCCTCAGGTTGCTAGTGCAGGCTAGTAGACTGGACTCATATCTCATGCTCCCAAACCTACTTGGTTGAGTCGGACAATGAAATATGAGAACATTAGAGTGATCTCGACTTGGTTGTTTGCTATGCACGTCAGACACCCAACATACACATCCGAAAATAATGAAGTGACAAGGTTTGGGTCCGTCCTGGACCAGACCATTATCAGGTCTTGTAAAGGAAGAGTGGTAGAGAAAGTCAGTACATAAGGTAACAATGCCAGGTGAAGGACGATAAAATGTAACTGTATCATATGAGTTAATAAGAATATAGAAAATTACACAAGTCTTAATGGCGGAAAGAAAGAGCTGAAATTGCGTCAAGAGATATAGCAACATAAAGGAAAAACGAAAGAGATCCTTAATGGAAGGGAAAGGGGAGTGGGTGAAGCTAAGTCAGAACACGTTCAAGGTTAGAACATTTATGTACTGAGAAAGGCAAGAGACAACAGCAACAAAGCCAGGAGTAAGGTTCATATTGAGGGGGGGGGGGTGCTATGTATGCGAACCGAGTCAAGAAGACAGCATCTGTGAAGAGTAAAGGCAGGAAAGATTATTTTAGAAGAAAATCAGCCTAATGGATAATTAGAGTTCATAACTTGACAAAGGAAAGTATTGTTGTGTCTACAGACTAAACCGTATTTTTGTGTTCTTTAAGTCTGCCATTAAGAATACGTTCAATTTCGCCGAAGTTAAGAGCAAAAGGAACGTGGAATAACGTACCCAGCACCATTGGAAGCAGGAGCAATGTGAACCAGATTATTACAAAGCGTGTTAGTTTGTGGAAAGTCGAGATTTACATCAATAGGACGAAGGGTTTGCGTGAGAATTTTGAGTCCAAATATGAAGGGGGAGGCACAACACAGTGTTTCAGGTGTTGGGAGCCGTTCTGGATGAAGGAAAATTCTTTAGCCTAAGAATAGCCACAATTTAATAAAATTTAAGGGATAACCAAGGCGGGAGAAAGACTTATAATGAAGATAAATTTCAGAATCAAGAAACTGAGGGTCACTAATTTGTAAGACCCGGAGGAAGGAGACGAGAACAGTTTTCTTAACAAGGTGGATGGTAGGAAAGGAAATGAATGTACCTGCCGCTGTACATAAGCTTGCGGCAGAGAATGTACCTGCTCTTTGTACATAGAGAAAGAGAAGCCAGACTCAGAACTGCGAACATGCACATCCAGGAAATGAATAAGGGAATTTGTTTCCCATTCAGCTGTGAAATTGAAAGAAGCCAAATTACTCAGAGAGGAGAGGACATAAGGAAAACACTCGAGTCATGAGGCCAGAGAGCAAAAATATCATCAACGTATCGAGGCCAGAGAGAGGGACGAGTACCAGTAGTGGGAAGAGGAACACTTTCAAGGTAGTCCATATATAGATTTGGAAGAACAGGAGAAAGAAGAGATCCCAGAGCAACACTGAAAGTTTGAGATAAATATTTACCATTAAAAGAGAAGGAGTTAGAGCCAACACAGTCTTATGAGTTCAAGGAAAACATTAGTAGGAAGCGGGAGATGAGAGAACATCATCAAGAGGAATATTAGTAAAAAACGAGAATCAACATCAAGATTAAGCACCTTACAGGAGGGCTGCAGGCGCAAACTTTCTATGAAGTCCTGAGAGTGACTTCATTGATGGTGTCATGAGGGAGGTCAAGGTAAGCATGGTAGAGGGAGTAAACCTTGTATAAAACAATAGTACTTAGAGTATATCAAAACTGGTGTATGAAGGTGATACAGTTGTGTCAGCAGAGGGAAGAAGACCTATGTAGACGACTTGAATATTTTATTGAAGTACATGAGAGAAAACCGGCATAAAATAATGTGGACAACAATAAATTGAAGGTGGTGGAGAGAGAAGGAAATTGTGTGTGTGAAATGAATGTTAATGGTGAAGTGCTGGATGTGGTCGACCAGTGTAAATACTCCGGCTGTGTGAGTGCTACAAGGGGTTGGGGCTGCGCAAGTTGAGAGTCGGGTCGTTAGCGAAGGAAAGTGGCTGGTGCAATTAACACTTAGTAGATAGAACAGATGCAAGCAGAGGTCTGCACGAAGATGTGTTCGTGACGGTCCTTACGTCAGGTTGTGAAAATCATTAGGCAAATCGAGCCTTGCATAGTAGGCCGAGAAGTGCGTTCTGGCTACTAGGTACGACATATATATATATATATATATATATATATATATATATATATATATATATATATATATATATATATATATATATATATATATATATATATATATAATATATATATATATATATATATATAATATATATATATATATATATATATATATATATATATATATATATATATATATATATATATATATATATATATATATATATATATATATAACTGAAAACTCACACCCCAGAAGTGAGAGAAGTTTCAGTTGCATATTGTCCTGGGGACCATTCAGGCTTGTTCGCATATATATATATATATATGCGAACAAGCCAATATATATATATATATATATATATATATATATATATATATATATATATATATATATATATTATTAAATATGACCGAAAAAGTAAGATTAATAATTCTAACACGAATTTTCTCAATCTTTCGTACATTATGCTTCACTGTTGGAGGTAAATCAAAAATCACTTCTCCAAAATTCATTTTTATTTCTAGTCTGACGCGACACGGGCGCGTTTCGTAAAACTTATTACATTTTCAAAGACTTCACAAATACACAACTGATTAGAACTTGCGTTTCCCTGATTTTATATCTACATTTGAGTGAGGTGGGAAGGGTGATGTGGCATTACATTTGAGTGAGGTGGGAAGGATGATGTGGCATTAACACAAGACAGAACACTAGAGGATATTAATAGGGTATTAAAAGTATCAACACAAGACAGAACAGAAACAATGGGTATTGAATAGAAGTGTTTGTAGAAAGCCTATTGGTCCATATTTCTTGATGCTTCTATATTGGAGCGGAGTCTTGAGGTGGGTAGAATATAGTTGTGCAATAATTGGCTGTTGATTGCTGGTGTTGACTTCTTGATGTGTAGTGCCTCGCAAACGTCAAGCCGCCTGCTATCGCTGTATCTATCGATGATTTCTGTGTTGTTTACTAGGATTTCTCTGGCGATGGTTTGGTTATGGGAAGAGATTATATGTTCCTTAATGGAGCCCTGTTGTTTATGCATCGTTAAACGCCTAGAAAGAGATGTTGTTGTCTTGCCTATATACTGGGTTTTTTTGGAGCTTACAGTCCCCAAGTGGGCATTTGAAGGCATAGACGACGTTAGTCTCTTTTAAAGCGTTCTGTTTCGTGTCTGGAGAGTTTCTCATGAGTAGGCTGGCCGTTTTTCTGGTTTTATAGTAAATCGTCAGTTGTATCCTCTGATTTTTGTCTGTAGGGATAACGTTTCTATTAACAATATCTTTCAGGACCCTTTCCTCTGTTTTATGAGCTGTGGAAAAGAAGTTCCTGTAAAATAGTCTAATAGGGGGTATAGGTGTTGTGTTAGTTGTCTCTTCGGAGGTTGCATGGCTTTTCACTTTCCTTCTTATGATGTCTTCGATGAAACCATTGGAGAAGCCGTTATTGACTAGAACCTGCCTTACCCTACAGAGTTCTTCGTCGACTTGCTTCCATTCTGAGCTGTGGCTGAGAGCACGGTCGACGTATGCGTTAACAACACTCCTCTTGTACCTGTCAGGGCAGTCGCTGTTGGCATTTAGGCACATTCCTATGTTTGTTTCCTTTGTGTAGACTGCAGTGTGGAAACCTCCGCCCTTTTCCATGACTGTTACATCTAGAAAAGGCAGCTTCCCATCCTTTTCCGTCTCGTAAGTGAAACGCAGCACGGAACTCTGCTCAAATGCCTCCTTCAGCTCCTGCAGATGTCTGACATCAGGTACCTGTGTAAAAATGTCGTCAACATACCTGCAGTATATGGCCGGTTTCAAGTTCATGTCGACTAAGACTTTTTGCTCGATGGTACCCATGTAGAAGTTTGCAAACAGGACACCTAGGGGAGAACCCATGGCGACCCCATCTACTTGCTTATACATGTGCCCATCCGGGCTCAAGAAGGGTGCCTCTTTAGTACAAGCTTGGAGTAGTTTCCTCAGAATACTTTCTGGCATGTCAAGAGGAGTACAGGCTGGATCACGATACACTCTGTCGGCTATCATTCCGATTGTCTCGTCCACAGGTACGTTGGTAAACAGCGATTCTACGTCCAACGAGGCTCTTATCCCTGTGGCCCGTGCGCCCCGCAGTAAGTCCACAAATTCCTTTGGAGACTTACCAAAGATGCCCACTTGGGGACTGTAAGCTCCAAAAAACCCAGTATATAGGCAAGACAACAACATCTCTTTCTAGGCGTTTAACGATGCATAAACAACAGGGCTCCATTAAGGAACATATAATCTCTTCCCATAACCAAACCATCGCCAGAGAAATCCTAGTAAACAACACAGAAATCATCGATAGATACAGCGATAGCAGGCGGCTTGACGTTTGCGAGGCACTACACATCAAGAAGTCAACACCAGCAATCAACAGCCAATTATTGCACAACTATATTCTACCCACCTCAAGACTCCGCTCCAATATAGAAGCATCAAGAAATATGGACCAATAGGCTTTCTACAAACACTTCTATTCAATACCCATTGTTTCTGTTCTGTCTTGTGTTGATACTTTTAATACCCTATTAATATCCTCTAGTGTTCTGTCTTGTGTTAATGCCACATCATCCTTCCCACCTCACTCAAATGTAATGCCACATCACCCTTCCCACCTCACTCAAATGTAGATATAAAATCAGGGAAACGCAAGTTCTAATCAGTTGTGTATTTGTGAAGTCTTTGAAAATGTAATAAGTTTTACGAAACGCGCCCGTGTCGCGTCAGACTAGAAATAAAAATGAATTTTGGAGAAGTGATTTTTGATTTACCTCCAACAGTGAAGCATAATGTACGAAAGATTGAGAAAATTCGTGTTAGAATTATTAATCTTACTTTTTCGGTCATATTTAATAATATATGTCTACAGGAAAGACTGCTACCAAAATATACTAATATATATATATATATATATATATATATATATATATATATATATATATATATATATATATATATATATATATATATATATATATATACAATCACAGCCTGGTTGATCAGGTATTCTTTGGAGGTGTTTGTCGAGTTCTCTCTTGAACACTGTGAGACCCTCCCCTGGACCTCCCCTGGACCTCCCCTGGACCTCCCCCTGGATACAACCCCATAACAGTTGCATATTGCATTAGGTGAAAGGAAAAGTGCCCAACTATTTATGTCCCGCCCGAGAATCGAACTCATGATCCCCGATTGTGAGTGGAAAACGAAGCCAACTGTACTACCAGACCCAATGAATGGACAAATGATATATTGTTTAATATCTGTAACCTACTTTTACTATTACTAACTTCTTTCCTCTGGGCTGTTGCCTCCCCGCCCCATGGAGGGGGGAACAGGATGATGATAATCTATATATGTATGTATGCATGTAATTTATGTATGTATATGTACATGTATGTATGTGTGTAGTAGGCATATAGCATTCTTGTGAGACTATGGAGTTGCGCTCTGGTTGCCGAGGCTGGAGTTTCTTCTCTAGGGCGCAAAGCCAAGGTAGATCCATATGTGGAGAAGCTGTTACCCATGCAGCAGGTCCCCCCCTCTCCACGTTGCTGAAATTGTCCAATGGGAAGGCAGACGTCAATACGCTTGATTTCAGCGCCGTCGCAGGAGCTGCCAGAACGAGGTTGAAGTCAACAACGAACTGCTTTAGGGGCTGCAGCTCCGGATTTTTGACTCCTGAAGCCCGTCCCAAAAGTGGGTGTGGCCGCGAGGCAGCGGTTTGAGATCAGGGTTTTCCTTCCTCCTAGATGAGCTGAATTCCCAGGCTGTCGAGTCCCATCTACCCGGAGGAGCTGGTTGTAAGGCGCCTGAGGCACGAGCTGGTGCACGAGCACGAGGACCTGAAGGGCCGCCCCTGGTACTCCTGCAGCAGGCTGGTAGCCTCGCTGAGGGCCCTGCAGGACCTCCCGGGGGAGGCCTGGGAGTCCTCCGGGGTCCTCCACGCACTACAACACACAACTCAAATATCATAACAATAATAATATCATCACCATTATTATAATATTAATATTGTAATAATATATAAATTATAATATATAATATATATTATGATAATAAAACAATAATTATATATTGTTACAATATTAATATTATAATAATGATGATATTATTATTATAATATTTATGTTGTGTGGGGTAGTTCCCGGAGGGCTACCGGGGAATACCACATACATACGTACAGAAAATGTATATGTATATATGCATGTAGGTATGCGAAATCTTCCAAAAATCTCTTCAGTACTAGTGTTGAATGAGGTGTGTACAGTGATGTCTGTGTAAGTGGAGAGTCAACCGCTCACTGCCCGTGCCCAATTGATGCACTTAACAGGAGAAAGGAGAGGAACCAATCCTAGGGAGGAGGAGGAGGGTAAAGAAAGCAATGTTTGCCAGCCACAGTGAGAGGATGGTATATAAGGCGGCGGCAGCCACCACAGTCATCCACACACTACCATGAAGCTCCTGGTGAGTGGCGCCTCCTCCAGCTTTTGCCGGGATCGTCTTCCCTGTGATTATACGCTCCTGCCCCACACCCTCACCTGCCCCACACCCTCACCTGCCCCACACCCTCACCTGCCCCACACCCTCACCTACCCCACACCCTCACCTGCCCCACACCCTCACCTGCCCCACACCCTCACCTGCCCACACCCACACCTGCCCACACCCACACGCACTCCCGCCCAAATCCACACGCTGTTGCCCACATACCAGGCGCTAGTGCACAAACACACGCTCGCCGGCTTCCACAAACTGCTGACAGAAAGTGAGCGATGCGGTATTCAACAAGTTTCAATATGTAACTTTAGACATATCCTGTCAGTCGTCAGCTTGAAATGTGAGTGGTGTGCAGGGCTGTAGCACACTCCCGCGACGATGAACTTCCCGACCCTGGACACCACATTCGCAGTTTGCTTCACCAATTCCTTGCCAACATTTTGTTTTACCGCCTTGATATCTGCCTCGTTCAGCTTTACATGATTGTATCGGCAGAATACAGAATATGTCAGCAATATTTTTCAGGTTGTATTAAAAGGACCGGGATGGAAGTACAATGGACCCATTATTGGATACTTGAGCGATCGCGTGTGAGCTAAGGGCATCGGCCCACCTCACATCTCTGACGCGTAAATTCTTGGTAATTTTTAGATTTCCAAACTTAACATTATTTCCTTGGCAGATGTGATATAAACAATTAGTTTGCAATATATAGGTAAATAGGGTAAACACATGTGGCGTTGCCACATATGGTCACATATTTGTCGAGACGTTGTAAATAACAACATGAAACGTTCTTGGTTGTGACGATATCCTCCCTCCTTCCCGCCCCCTCCCCCCAAGGCAAGAAGAGAGAGCTGCCAGGCGCATTAACAGGATGGGACTCGAGCCAACACTGGGTGCACTTGCCCATTGTACCGGATTATTCTATATCTCACTCTGAAGCGTTATTTTAACATATCACTGAAGCATTTTAAATATTTGCAATACACAAGAGAAACATGATCAACAAAAGTGTCAGTCGAGGAGCTGAGTACTGTGCAAACATTGTTATTATACGAAAATGTTCTATAAAACAAAATATGAACGGACTATGCCAGTACACTCAGTTGAATACCTCCCGTCTAATGTCAGAAGCTTCTTTAATTGTCAAACGTTAATTTACATCGCACGACGTTCAGTAGAAGCTAACATGTTGTTTCTTCCTCAGATATTGGTCTTGGCGTTGGCGGCTGCCACGCGAGCCTCCCCTCAAGGCTACGGCCTGGCTACGCCCTCTGGTCCATCTTTCTCCGCTGGCGGTGGGTTCGCGGGCGGCTCTGGGTTCGCAGGCGGCGCTGGGTTCGCAGGCGGCGCTGGGTTCGCAGGCGGCGCTGGGTTTGCTGCAGGTGGTATTGGCTTCTCAGGTGGTTCCGGTTTCTCCTCCGGAGGTTCAGGCGGATACTCTGGTGGCAGCTGTGGCGGTGGACAGATTCGTCATGTGGACGGCAGCTGCGTTACTCCCGTGATCACCCGCAACCTGTATGTGTACAGCGCTCCTGCAGCGCCTCCCATTGTCGGCCCTCGACCCTATGTACCTCCACCACGAGTTGAACACAACATTTTGTTCATCCGCACCCCAGAGATTGGTCCAGGCCAGGAACCCATCGTGGTGCCACCACCTCAACAGAAGAACGTTGTGTACGTCCTCAACAGGCGACCCGAGCACGACCAGAAGGTCATCCACGTACCAGCACCAGAACAAGAAAGTCCTCAAGTGTTCTTCGTCAACTATGGAGAAGGAGACAACCCGACGCTGCCTACCGGTGGAGACCTGCAGTCTGCCCTCAGCTCTGCTGCCCAAGGTGGCGGTGACGTCATTGGTGGCGGCGGTGGTGGCTTTGGTGGCGGCGCTGGAATCTTAGGTGGCGGTGGTGGTGGTGGTTTTGTGAGCGGTGGTGGCATTGGCGGCGGCATTGGTGGTGGCATTGGCGGCGGCATTGGCGGCGGCATTGGCGGTGGCGGAGGTTTCGTGAGCGGCGGCGGCATTGGCGGTGGCATTGGCGGCGGCGGAGGTTTCGTGAGCGGCGGCGGCATTGGAGGTGGCATTGGCGGCGGCGGCGGCGGGGCGTACAGCGCTCCCCCTGCGCCGTCAACATTGTACAGAGGACCTTAACTAGCGTCATATGATGGCAGATCTCTCTAACACCCCATGTTATTGTTTCTGTTAAACATGGTGTGGTAATCTTGTCAGAGGGTGAGACTGCTCCCGCCAGCGGTCTACGGCTTCGCTTACTGTATGCTTCATGTTATCCACACAATATATTTTATTATGTAACTCATAATATTATTATCCTTATAAATTACTTTGAAAAATACCAAGAAATTTCTTGCCCTGGTTTCACTTGTCTTCATAGATTCGTTGCTTAACACAAAACAAATATATATTTTTTTTAGATTGGAAAGATTATAACTTAGGTTACATACTATATTTTTATACCGCCACTGTTGACACTTAAGTATTCTTTATTCTCGACAAGAAATAGACTAAACATTAAATACTTGTATATAGACTGAGAAATACACTTATTGGTGTATATATCGTTGTAAGTACTGTACAACAGCAACAGTACTGAACCACGAACAACAGTACATCTGAACACCGAACAACAATGCTGAACACCGAGTAACAGTATTGAACACTTGAGCAACAGTACTGAACGCCGAGTAACAGTATTGAACACCGAGCAACAGTACTGAACATCGATCAACAGTACTGAACACCAAGCAACAGTATTAAACACCAAGAAACATTACTGAACACCAAGCAACAGTATTAAACACCAAGAAACATTACTGAACACCAAGCAACAGTATTAAACACCAAGAAACATTACTGAACACCAAGCAACAGTATTAAACACCAAGAAACATTACTGAACACCAAGCAACAGTATTAAACACCAAGAAACATTACTGAACACTAAGCAACAGTATTAAACACCAAGAAACATTACTGAACACCAAGCAACAGTATTAAACACCAAGAAACAGTACTGAACACCAAGCAACAGTATTAAACACCAAGAAACATTACTGAACACCAAGCAACAGTATTAAACACCAAGAAACATTACTGAACACTAAGCAACAGTATTAAACACCAAGAAACATTACTGAACACCAAGCAACAGTATTAAACACCAAGAAACATTACTGAACACCAAGCAACAGTATTAAACACCAAGAAACATTACTGAACACCAAGCAACAGTATTAAACACCGAGCAACAGTGTGGGAATTTCCCAGCAGGTGTTTATGTTAAGATTAATTATAATTGAGTGGAGTGTAAAGAGTGGACTGGATCATTATATATACATGCTCGGTGTAACCACTTACACAACCTGGGAGGGTTGATTTAATATTGCTAAATCCACCGTATAATCTTATGTAACCATTGATTTAGTAAATCATGGTAATTAATAAATTTCTACACAGTTAGTAGACTAACTACAATTCTCAATAAGTTTAGAGGGCTTAGCTGCCGAGTAGATTTGCGTAAGAAACGTTAGGGAAGCTTCTCAAAGAGTCAGTCAAAATTATCCCCTGGTTGGTGGTGTCGAGCCCACGTGAAACCCTTAAGTTGAGGCGGCTGGCTCACGGTTGCTTATCTCCACTCTGCGGTAAACATACAACGTAACTCCTGCAGTGCTAATATTTCAACCTGTCCTCTTAAAAATAACGTCGCTTTTGACCGTTTACCCGTATGGCCGAAAGTGGACGCAATTTGAAAATGAAAAAAAAATGAAAATGAATTTGGAATTTTTTTTCAACAACAGTAGGTTAAGGGTCCTCTGATAGGTTAGGTGGGCAGGAAATTCGTATAAAGTTTCAAAACGTTATGAAAAACGTTAATTGAAAGTTTCCTCTTCAAACCATACCGAGTAAGCCGGACGATTCAAACAGAAAACGGGACAGTACGTCACTTGTGAGTCGATATCATTTAAAATTACGTCCAAATTTGGCCATAGTGCATATACGAGCCAAAAGTGACGTTATTTTTAAGAGGACGGGTTGAATATTTCCCCAGTTAATCTCAAATGACTACAATAACTTCCTTTTTAGACCTAAACTTACTCTGGATGATTAAGATCTGCGGAGTAACGGCCGGCTAATTCTAATACAGGTAAATGTGACCATAAATCCCAATAGAATATTAATAACCGACCGGACACAATTTCCCTTGTCGTGTGAAGCTAGCAGCAAAGTCTGGGAGCCGTGGTACGTCGGATGACCCCAATATTGGACGATGCTAATCGGCTTGCTTCAGCAGGGATCAGCTGGAGCTCGTGTTGTCGTACAACCCGTTCTCGCACTTTCTTTAAGTCAATATTGACTTATTAAATACGTGCATATGTGACATACTAATTTGTTGTGAATATTTTAGTTTACCTTGAAAAGCTTCATAGAAAACACCGACCTTACCTAACCTTCTTAGTATGTTGAGATAAGCATCTTATTGCTTCGTAATTTCAATTATTACTTAACCTATACCTATAATAGGTATAGGTTATACCTATTATTACTAAACCTATACCTATAATAGGTTAAGTAATAATTGTAATTACGAAGCAATAAGATGCTTATCTTAACATACTAAGAAGGTTAGGTAAGGTCGGTGTTTTCTATGAAGCTTTTCAAGGTAAACTAAAATATTCACAATAAATTAGTATGTCACATATGCACGTATTTAATAAGTCAATATTGACTTAAAGAAAGTGCGAGAACGAGTTGTGTCGTGAGAGTGTGGGCGAGTGACGCGTCCTCATCCCTCGATCGTGGGGAACGTCCAGAAAATTAGTCACGCTATTGAATTCGTCTCGTTCACTAACGAGACAATATTCGCGTCATTTTACACCCTAATATTTTACATCAAATTCCAGAAAACCATTTTTCATTGTTCATAACACTGGATCGAAAAGTTTTTCGTGATTAAAAGCACATTTAATAAGTTCTGTATACGTGACGGGATTATTATTCTGCCCGTGAATCAACATGTCACGGATGTGGAAATTTACCTTGGGACGGATATACATATGAATTCTTTACATAACCCCTCAAATATTTACACTCTGGACACACACAACATTACGTGCTTCTGGAAGTGATCCTCTTAGAGTCTGAAGACAAACCACCTTAACTGCTCGCCTGCTTCTTGGAGAGTTAAAATGCCCTAATTAGGAACACTAAAGAAAATATAACTAGTTTTAATATAGCTTTAAACAAATCCGTTTTATTATTTTTATCTCTTAATTTTCTGTCTCCCAAAAAGAAAAGCTAGCATGTATAAAAGGCATTGTGCTCATCACTAGTCTAAGAAGAGTTATGCAGGAGAAAGGATTGTTTACCTTTCACCAGCATGTATGGTAAACTTTCTCCTGAGTGACAGCAGAACTTGGCTGCTGGCGCTGTTGACCCACCTGTTGTGCGGGAGTAATGATAAACTGCGACTTCCCACGAGCGACAAGGCCGCTGCCAAAGTCCGGTCACGACCAGCACCAACACTACCTCCTTCATCCTCATTCCTCCATCATTACCTCCTTGTCCAGGAGATTGGCCTCGCTCCCTCCACTCTTCTCAATTTATAAGTGGTTTCTAAGCTGCTTCAGCTCAATACAGTTGAGCAAGTGGTGGTTACGGGAATGTTTGTTTGGTCGTTAATGATACTTGTAATACTTTGTTTCTCCTGACTTTAACTCGAAAGGGTTAGATCAATAATTCTAGCACGAATCTTTTCTGTATTTATGAGGATAAGCGTTTAAGAACGAAGTTTAAAAATGAACAATCTAAAGTTTATTTTACAATTTTATTGGATCTAACGCGCGTTGCTAAATAACTCGTTTCGACGAAGCGCACTTTCGGAGGCAGAAACTGAATACAAATTTGACAGATGACATTATATTTTTCATGTAGGATGAGGTGAATTTAGATGTTACCAGTCAAGGGGATACCCGATATAAATATTACCTAGAACCCACGACTGGGTAAAAAAAAAAAAAATACCCGCGACTGGGTTAACTAATGGTGGTCTTTACGGGTTCACCATAGCCCGTGCTACATGGACATTTCGTTCTGAGTAGCTAAATCTAAAAGAACAACAACCCGCGACTCGGTAACACCTCACATCACCTCACCCAGCAGGGAATGTTCGCTGTCATCTCTCCCAAATTTGTGTTCAATTTATCTCTACCTACGACGATGATGAAGTGTTTTATCGTAACGCATCCTTCAACGCCACCTCTTAATTTTCCATCAAATACCTTTTGAATATATATATATATATATATATATATATATATATATATATATATATATATATATATATATATATATATATATTGTATATTATTATTGTTATTGTATATAACATATATATATATATATATATATATATATATATATATATATATATATATATATATATATATTCATCATTCATGAGTTGTCTTAGGTATGGTATATTAATAGAGACTTTGCCAATATTTTACATTTGCTTATATTTCAATATTTATATAAATATAAAACAAATCCTTGAGTGTGGTGAGGCTATACAATAGTTGTGAGTAGACATGAGTATATACACTCCTGGGGAGGGGAGGGGGGGGGGCACCAGGGACACCATCATGACACAGATCACTCTCTCCTCACCGGTCAGGTCATTGCAATAGGTAAAGGGTAAGTTTACCTGTGCAGATCGCTTGCTTGCAGGCTGCACCGTCACACTCCTGAATCAACAAGACCTCAAGTACATCCAGTTGGGTTTAGGTATTGTTTGAGGGTCTGTGTAGTTGTTTTACTTTTTTCCGGGAAAAGTCTATAGAGTAGTACAAGGTGTGCAGGTGACCTGTTGTGCTGTGTTTACCGCAGACGCCTCACAACTGATTGGTCCTGGGTTTGATTCCTGGGCACGGTTAGACATTTGGCCACTTCTTCTTATACCCGATGCATTTGTAGACCTAGCAGTAAATATGTGCCTGGGTGTTAGCCCACTTTTGTTGGTAGCAACTACTGAGGTATATAGAATAGTGAGGCGAGATAAGACCTTGGCTGACAGCATTTGGATCACATTAAAATTTCTTGTGTTCAGCTCCAGGAGTACGTAAAATAATTAATGTTAAATAAGTAACATTAGGGAATGTTAAATAATTAATGTTATAAATTATAAGCCTCTCCTAGAAGCCTTATGGACATGAGTGTTATGTATTAATAATTTAATTATTTCAGTCACACAGGTTAAATAAGGTAGTTTTTCACTCACCGAAGTAACATTTTTTTTTTTAAGTATATTTAATTTAAAAAATTACAAATTAGAGACATAAGTGTAATTTGTAATTACACTTATGTCTGATGTGCTTATGGAACCTGGAATCTGATGTGCCTATCAGTTGCGGGGCGCTTCTTATTCGTCAGACGGCGAGTCTGTGTTTGCGGGAGTAACTGCATGGTTACCCCTGCAGTAGAAGACTGAGAGAATGTCTCTACAGTCGTGCTCCCTCCATATATCACCTGTGGGATGGTTCCCATGTGGAGATGATCATTAATTCTCCTGAGTATATGGGAGAAGGATTGTAGCACATGCGGTTATACATGAGCTCTTCTAATTTGTGCAGAGAAATCTGATAGTTCAAGTCATATTCGAGCTGGGACTGTGCAAGTGTTAGTCTAGTTAGCTGGGAGAGTGCAACATGAAATATCAAATGATAAATGATAAATCTTGATACGCCCCCATATCAAGGGCATTTGGTACTTTCAAGTATTGAAAGTGAGGCCTGTGTACTATTCAGGTTTATCATTTGACGAGAGTGTATATATATATATATACTCTCTCTCTCTCTCTCTCTCTCTCTCTCTCTCTCTCTCTCTCTCTCTCTCTCTCTCTCTCTCTCTCTCTCTCTCTCTCTCTCTCTCTCTCTCTCTCTCTCTCTCTCTCTCTCTCTGTCTCTCTCTCTCTCTCTCTCTCTCTCTCTCTCTCTCTCTCTCTCTCTCTCTCTCTCTCTCTCTCTCTCTCTCTCTCTCTCTCTCTCTCTCTCTCTCTCTCTCTCTCTATCTCTATATATATATATATATATATATATATATATATATATATATATATATATATATATTGGTGTATACTGGCAGCAGGTTTTCTTTCAAACATGTTTCATTGAATATGACCGCATATTCTGTATTTATTATTTTCTGGTTTAGGGCTTCTATCCCTCTAACTATTTTCTTAGCATCAGGGTTTAATTTCAATTAAGCCCTGATGCTAAGAAAATAGTTAGAGGGATAGAAGCCCTAAAACAGAAAATAATAAATACAGAATATGCGGTCATATTCAATGAAACATATATATATGTATATATATATATATATATATATATATATATATATATATATATATATATATATATATATATATATAACTGAAAACTCACACCCCAGAAGTGACTCGAACCCATACTGCCAGGAGCAACGCAACTGGTATGTACAGGGATGCCTTAATCCGCTTGACCATCACGACCGGACATAAGGAAGTGATACCCGAAGCTATTTGAACCACTTCCCCGCCGGCACTCGGATGGTAATCTTGGGCATAGCATTTTATCAAATCACCTCATTCTTTGGGGCACACGTGAGGAACACAAATGCAAACAAGCCTGAATGGTCCCCAGGACTATATACAACTGAAAACTCACACCCCAGAAGTGACTTGAACCCATACTGCCAGGAGCAACGCAACTGGTATGTACAGGGACGCCTTAATCCGCTTGACCATCACGACCGTACATAAGGAAGTGATAGCCGAAGCTATTTGAACCACTTCTCTCTCAGGCTCGCGCTCAATCTCAGGATTCAGGCTTGTTTGCATTTGTGTTCCTCACGTGTGCCCCAAAGAATGAGGTGATTTGATAAAATGCTATGCCCAAGATTACCATCCGAGTGCCGGCGGGGAAGTGGTTCAAATAGCTTCGGCTATCACTTCCTTATGTCCGGTCGTGATGGTCAAGCGGATTAAGGCGTCCCTGTACATACCAGTTGCGTTGCTCCTGGCAGTATGGGTTCGAGTCACTTCTGGGGTGTGAGTTTTCAGTTGTATATAGTCCTGGGGACCATTCAGGCTTGTTTGCATATATATATATATATATATATATATATATATATATATATATATATATATATATATATATATATATATATATATATATATATATGTGTGTGACTTTATTTTAAAATTTCATTCCACTAAAAGGGTTACAACATTGGTTACATGCAAGGGACACGGCTACTTGCCACAGGTTGTACAGCTCCTCCAGCTCCTCAGATGGGGGGCAGGAACCATGGATGCAGTGAGTATTTCCTCTCTGAATCACCACACTAAGGCACTGAAAGAGAAAACTGGCGGCTCTAGGGTCTCTAGTCGTTTCAATTAGCTTGGACCCCAACTCCTTCAAAAAACTAGCAGCACTTTTACCCCAGGCACCTTTCCAGGAATGTCCCAACAGGAATTTCCTTAAGTACTTTCGTATTTTAATAATACATCTTCAGAAGGAATGATTTACATGTCAGTAAGTTTGGTCATATATATGCAGGAGAGAGAGGTGAAGTGAAGTGAGGCACAATGACAAATATATGAATGGGATTAGGTGGATATAAATATGAGCTGCATCATATGGGCCAATAGGCCCATACATGGATAATAATAGCATAAGATAATAGATATTAACAATGAATTAGTGAGACAAATGTGTACCAATGATTCTACTCAAATCGCCCTTTAACTAATCAATCAAAAATGGATCTAAATTATATAAACCACTGCTAATGTTCAAATTACATGATTTTGTGATCTGTATTAAAGCAGATTCAATTATGTTCCTATTGAAAGTACTTTTACAATTCGTTATTGAAGAAGCCATCTCCCAGTCAATTTGGTGAGAATTTTCTGACAAATGAACAAACAAAGCATTAGACAATTGGAAATGTCTTACAGAGTATTTTTGTTGCGAAATTGTACATTTCAAATCTTTAGATGTTTGCCCAACATAGAACCGATTACAGTCTTTACAAGGTATTTTATAAAGACACAATTATCACTACGAGGGCTGTTTCTAACTAATAGTTTACCAACCATTGGTAAACTATTAGTTAGAAACATACATATCAACTACGTATTTCGTAATTAAACAATACATGTATATCAAAAAGTTTCAAAGCCTTGACCATATTTTCAAACCCAGAAAAGTATGGTAAACATAGCACATTCTTTGGGCGAAAGAATGTGTTATGTTTACCAAAATAAATCTTGATTATTATTTTGCGGAATTAGAAAAGTGTAAAAGAGTTGTGAGGCGATGATAATGGGTGAGGCAGGTGAGAAAGAAAGAGAAGTGGACCATGATACAGTGAAGGAAGGCTGGCGTCATGGTGACAAGCGCTCCAGTGATCACTGGTGGGAGGATCCTGTGTACATGCTACGTCTCTCTGCTGGCCACCTCCACTGGTCGCTTCACCTGTTGTTTTGTTTTACATTTAGCTACTCAGAACGAAATGTCCACATGTATCACGGGCTACAGCGAGGGCCTTGCTTCTTATCAGACCGGGCACCGTTCTCAGTCCTCACATCCCAGCACTTTCAGCACTATTCACTACTTTCCAAGTACTGTATATTATATATACAAGTACTGTATACTATACAGTACTTTCCAAGTACTGCATAGTCATACTGGTGTAGCACTTGCTCCTGGTAATTACGTTTACCTATTTTCACCTCTTCCTGACTTGGTTGTGGGTCTTGGGTGACAGATAACGCTTATGTTTTCCGGTCTGGCCTCAGTTAAGACCGCTTATGGTGAGCGACAACGAACTGTGTTGAACACAATTAAATACAAATTATCGGGGGAAACATAGGCTAGAAGTCCATTGGAGCAGGTGGTTGAGGGTACACGATGATGCCTGGTGTTACAGTGTCTGGCATAATATCATACCTAAGAGGCAGTTGATACCCAGGAGACCAAGCTCATCCATAACTCACTATTAACAATGTTAGATACTTGGATGTGATAAGGATACATTTGAGATACAGAATAATTGCTTCAGTGTTGCATGGTGGTCGCTGTCTGCTGCTCTCTGCGTGTGGGTATTGGCATACCACGCCACACCTGCTCAAATTATATGTGTACGAGGTACTATGTCGCATACCCATGGCGCCTATATGTAACATGTTCCTTGACGCTCCTCAGCCTGTTTGTGTCTGCTGGGCTCCAGCTCTCGGCTTTCGCCTCTTAGTATTCATGGTGCGGCGACTCGCGAATGTTTTCTCTGAGGCAGTGGATGGCGTCGGCCCCGACCGTCACCACACACTGGGATGCGTCCGTGTTTCTCCTACTCATGTGCTTCCTCTGTCTACCTGCGGCTTCTCGTCCACGTCCCACCAATACTAAAGACACGGGTGTTATCTACCTTGTTAGCCCTGAGTATTGTACACGTCGTGGTCATGTCTTCTCAGATTCTTATATTTTCTAGTTATATAACATTCTGTTCCCTCATCCTGTCTTCAGATTTTCCGATTTCGCACATGCCGGTGATGTGCCCGTGTTTACGTGTGCTTCTGGTCAAAGATGGGTGTTGTGTCGAGTACCAGCTTCTTCGGTCTCCTTCCATTTTAATTTATCGTCGTCTTGCCCTGCCTGCACAAATTATATTTGTACGAGGTACCAGGTACGGGGTACCAGGTACGAGGTACCAGGTATGAGGTACGAGGTCCTTATCACATCTAAGGATAAGTTTTATTGTCATCCTGTGTTCTTATCCCCTTAAGCAGTTTTGCGTTATCTGCAGACATGGGCGTGTTTGGCGTTTACTTCCTTAAACAGCTAGGTCACTGACATCAGTTAGTGGAAGAGTGAATCCTAGAACTTATCCTCGTGGAATTCCGCTTGTTTCTTCTCTGCATTCCTCAAGCCTCACTGTGACTTTCATCTTCCTACCTGTCAGGTAATCTTCAACTCAGTTCAGTACGCTGCTGGATCAGTGAAAAGCTAACACTAAAAGCAGATTCTTGGGATGATCGGTTGTTCATGTGGCCTGGCCCCTGATTCTCTGCCATATTAGGCCTATATTTACTAACATTTATGATCTTTGTGTTACGTTTATTGTACATGTAACATGTTAACTGAGCGATCGCGTTACATGTTACACATGTTAAGGCAAGACTGACGGTGTCACACACAGGGACCAGGAGGAACACCTCAGGAGGTGTAAAGTTGATACAATGATTATCAGAGGAGAAACTTATATTAGAGGACAGTGAAGAGACTCGACAGTTTCCACACGCTACAAGACACCAGAACACAAGTATGGAAACTTCACCATTGCTCCTCCACTTGCTAACTTAATTTTTTAAAAGTATATAACTTGTGACATATAATACGTGAGCTGCTTGACCTTCACGTGTCTTCGGTCATTCAACTTTCTTTACCAGAGAGGTCAAGCTTTGTGTCTTTGGTAGAGTTATAAACGCCTTACAGCCCAAACTTTATTTCTAATAAAGTTTGCCCTAAACTTTGTGTTTCAATCTCAGGCGCCGGCGAGAAACAATGGGCAGAGTTTCTTTCACCCTATGCCCCTGTTACCTAGCAGTAAAATAGGTACCTGGGTGTTAGTCAGCTGTCACGGGCTGCTTCCTGGGGGTGGAGGCCTGGTCGAGGACCGGGCCGCGGGGACACTAAAAAAAAAAAAAAAGCCCCTAAATCATCTCAAGATAACCTCAAGATAACCTTCACTGCAACAATAGCATGATAAATGAAAAATAACAAAACAAATCATATTTTGTAAGCCATTAATTCAATTAATATTTGTTCATGTCACTTGCGTCAGGAACAAGTTTACACATCGTAGTAATTAGTTATTGTCCTCTTTAGCAGAGCACGAGTCTTATGGCTGGTGTGTGGAGGCCGAGAGCCAGCTGGACCATCTGAGGCCGAGAGCCAGCTGGAGCATCTGAGGCCGAAAGCCAGCTGGAGCATCTGAGGCCGAGAGCCAGCTGGAGCATCTGAGGTCGAGAGCCAGCTGGAGCATCTGAGGCCGAGAGCCAGCTGGACCATCTGAGGCCGAGAGCCAGCTGGACCATCTGAGGCCGAGAGCCAGCTGGAGCATCTGAGGTCGAGAGCCAGCTGGAGCATCTGAGGCCGAGAGCCAGCTGGAGCATCTGAGGCCGAGAGCCAGCTGGAGCATCTGAGGTCGAGAGCCAGCTGGAGCATCTGAGGCCGAGAGCCAGCTGGACCATCTGAGGCCGAGAGCCAGCTGGAGCATCTGAGGTCGAGAGCCAGCTGGAGCATCTGAGGCCGAGAGCCAGCTGGAGCATCTGAGGCCGAGAGCCAGCTGGAGCATCTGAGGTCGAGAGCCAGCTGGACCATCTGAGGCCGAGAGCCAGCTGGAGCATCTGAGGTCGAGAGCCAGCTGGAGCATCTGAGGCCGAGAGCCAGCTGGACCATCTGAGGCCGAGAGCCAGCTGGAGCATCTGAGGTCGAGAGCCAGCTGGAGCATCTGAGGCCGAGAGCCAGCTGGAGCATCTGGGGCCGAGAGCCAGCTGGAGCATCTGAGGTCGAGAGCCAGCTGGAACATCTGAGGTCGAGAGCCAGCTGGAACATCTGAGGTCGAGAGCCAGCTGGAACATCTGAGGTCGAGAGCCAGCTGGACCATCTGAGGCCGAGAGCCAACTGGATGATCCTAAATGCTAGGGCGCCAATCTTGTTCACCCAGGAGTAATTGGGTACTTGGTTGTTAAACGATTGGCGGGTCGTATTGCAAGGAAATCATGTAGGGATAAGGCTTACCTTGAGCTGTGGTATGGGTCCCTCTCCGCCTGCAGACAAGAGTTAGAAGTCCTCTGCTGCTGTTCCCGCCTGTGTAAAAACATGTTCCACACAACAGTATTCTTGGTGAATATAAATTTGACAAATATCTTACGTTGTCATGCTAGTTAAATAAATAATAACAGTTAGACAATATTAAATTTCTGTTGAGTAGGAGGAAAAGTTTTTGGTGGGTAGTGTTGGTAAGGGAAGGCGGCCGAGGGTAACACCACACCTGACCCACATGTGCAGTCCTTGACTACTTTCATGACCCCACCCTCGTCACCCTCGTTACCTTTCACCTGGAAACGTGATGAGTCGCCACTTAACAAGGTTATTCAGCCAACTAAATATGTGATTAAGAGCCGGCATGTAATACTATCTTTACACAACTGGCTGTGTTTGGTAGGTGGGAAAGATGGCTGCCGCAGAGGACCCAGACAGCGGGAGGGTTGGCCACTCACAGCCTCCTGCTCCTCTCAACTCATTATCTAAATATATTTACAAAAATATGACAGGAAAAAAAGATACATTCCTGAGACGCGACGCTTCAAGATGATTTTGTTTTTCCTGCCGAAGCGTTGTATATGGTGTTATGGCGGTGTTGTATATGGTGTTATGGCGGTGTTGTATATGGTGTTATGGCGGTGTTGTATATGGTGTTATGGCGGTGTTGTATATGGTGTTATGGCGGTGTTGTATGTGGTGTTATGGCGGTGTTGTATTTGGTGTTATGGCGGTGTTGTATATGGTGTTATGGCGGTGTTGTATGTGGTGTTATGGCGGTGTTGTATGTGGTGTTATGGCGGTGTTGTATGTGGTGTTATGGCGGTGTTGTATGTGGTGTTATGGCGGTGTTATGGCGGTGTTGTATGTGGTGTTATGGCGGTGTTGCATATGGTGTTATGGCTGTGTTGTATATGGTGTTATGGCGGTGTTGTGTATGGTGTTATGGCGGTGTTGTGTATGGTGTTATGGCGGTGTGTCCACTCACAGGATGCGTGCCGCTGCCTAGTCAACTCTCCTCTCGGGGTAATTTTTTTGTTTTGTTTGTTTACGCAGATCTGCTCAAGTTTAAGTCTGTGACCTTCCCTGCCTATGTCGTCGGTCTGACTTACATGAATATACTAGAGGGGATTCCTGGCTACGCCCGTGTCTCTCTTTCCTCTTTCTTTCTCTCTCTCTCTCTCTCTCTCTCTCTCTCTCTCTCTCTCTCTCTCTCTCTCTCTCTCTCTCTCTCTCTCTCTCTCTCTCTCTCTCTATCTCTATCTCTCTCTCTCTCTCTCTCTCTCTCTCTCTCTCTCTCTCTCTCTCTCTCTCTCTCTCTCTCTCTCTCTCTCTCTCCCTCCCTCTCTCTCTCTCTCTCTCTCTCTCTCTCTCTCTCTCTCTCTCTCTCTCTCTCTCTCTCTCTCTCTCTCTCTCTCTCTCTCTCTCTCTCTTCTCTCTCTCTCTCTCTCTCTCTCTCTCTGTGTCTCTCTCTCTCTCTCTCTCTCTCTCTCTCTCTCTCTCTCTCTCTCTCTCTCTCTCTCTCTCTCTCTCTCTCTCTCTCTCTCTCTCTCTCTCTCTCTCTCTCTCCTTTCTGTAAGAAAAAATATAGCGATCTGAAACTCTCAAACTGCTAAATAAGTCTTCCGGCAACACAACCAACATTTTAGATTTTACTTCAGGAAAATGGCAAGTGGAGGAAGGGGGGAGGGAGGTTAGATGCCGACATTTCTTAAAGTGTAACACACTTAAGCCGACCCTGAGTGACCTATGACACTCCCATACCCCACATGTTTCATATGTGAAAATTAGGTAACGCTAGGCCCAAGCGTCTAATCTACAGCCTTAGGGAGACAGACAGTCTTTCTCTTATACATATAAATGGTTTTCTATTATCGGGGACAGGAATGAAGTTAGGCTTATTGAGGCCCCGCCCCCCAGTAGCTGACCTTTCCGGGGATGCAATAGACAACAGGTGCCTAACTCCCTAGTACCTATGGCTGTTATTTGAACAAAATTATCAGATGCAATGACACGTGACCAAACGTCTCGTCCTGCAAGGAAATCGAACACTGGAACAATGGGCTGTGAGCCGAATGGCTAATCACTAAGTTTTGGTCAGCAAAACTATAAGCCCACGTAACCTCAATTACATAACCTACTTACCGAAATTAGTGTCTGACTGATGTAACTCTGCCTCACCGCACATACACACACACACACACACAGTTTTGACCGATTAATACGTTTAATTTGGCGGCCACACATAGGCTGCCACTATAGGATAAAATAAACTATATCTCATCCCTCCCTTATAATTTTATATTTGTTCCATCTTCGCCACGATTTTGGCTGTAACCCGTCCTCCGCATGTGGCTGCGGCTATGTCTGACTAGATGGCATACCTCTGTATGTGGAGAGCACAAACGTCCAGTAGACAGTGGGACACAGTGGCGGCCAACATCAGGTTGGGCTTCCGTTACCTGTAGCAGGTGGCTACTGGTGACGAATCTCCCAGCCATGAGCATTCCATATGTAAACTCTGTGAGGAAGAACTCTGGCATGATCTCAATGTCCAGTCATGAGACCCTTCAGACCTGCCGGTATGCAAGAACAGTACTTGGAGCTCTACAGTGACTTTATTCACCTCGCGTTCTTGCGGATATCTTCATAATGCACCCAAAGTTGGCCGGAGCAGACTCACGCTCAAGTGTTGAGGTGCCAGGCGGAGGAGCGAGTGTCCTGGAGCCTTCGTCGCCTCACAAACCTCCTCCTCCCCCCCTTCCCCCACACGAGGCCCCGAAGGCGATACATTACGTGCTAGCTAGTAGTCTCCACTATCATCCTTGTGACTTTCTACAAGATTATTTTGTCATGAATGGTAAATAAATCAATTTGTCGGGGACAGGCAGCCTGTGTATATATACATGTTAGGCTTATCTCGAAGTCCTCCCAAGGTCCCAAGGTGGAACTACTGACCCTCCCCAGGATGCTGCCCCTCAACACTAACTCGGAATTCCCGATTGTGAGTTGAAAACCAACTCAACTTTATGGAAACCCAGGACTGATTTCTGGGGCACTCAACTATACGTATGTATATATATATATATATATATATATATATATATATATATATATATATATATATATATATATATATATGTACATTCAATACACAACTTGCTTAAACACGCAAGAGATTATTTAGATTTAATCTCTCTTGCGTGTTTAGGCAAGTTGTGCATTAAGCATAGACACAGAGTTCTCCCATATTAACAGGAATTTGATGAAAGAACGTGAGTAATCCCTCACTATGCTCTAGTTGCCCTTGGGAGGTGGTGATCTTTGGAGGTGAAATACTCCGAAATTACCATCTCTTTTAAGGGTCTGAGCTGTGGTGCAGTGGGTTAAAGGCGTACCAGTTATGCCAGTTGCTGTAAGGCTTCTGTGCTGGCTAGGGTTCGAATCTCCTGGTGGGAAAGTGTTCTAAGGTAAGGTTGTATATATATGTACATGTATGTATGAGGGTGTGTACATGTGTATACAACATTGATAATTTTGTAACTAGCGTCAAACATTGTTATTTGCTTAGTTAGCTAAACGAACTAGAGGGTTCAATTCCTGAACCGATTATGTGCCTCTGTAATCCTTTACACCACCGCCCACGGGATGGGTATGGGGTGCATAATAAAGAAAGAAATTGAATCAATTTGAGTTTACCCACTATGAGTATATCCTCCATGAGTATAACCTCCATGAGTATACCCGCCATGAGTGGCCAAATAATCTAACAACTCTCGCCATAATGTGCTGCTTGAGACCTACAAGGGGAGCATGAGTCCCATACACTACTGACGCAGAAGCGACCTTTGGCAGTGCACATTCTCGCTCATTTTCTCCGGCTTGTATAATGCACTTAATACTCTCGCATGCACACAGACACCTCACATTAAAATGATGTTATCAGTGAGAAAATCAGTAGGAGCCATAGAGAGGATTCGAATCCGCACACTTGGCACTCCCAAATCAGATGAATCCCAGGTTGCATTGCTTTTAGCATGTCGAGGTTAAGCGGTCTAAGGCGTGTACCTGGGAATACCCAGTATGTGGGTTCGAATCCTCCTCGTTGCCCCCTACTGATTTTCTCAGTCTCTCGTATATTATCTCAAAGCATACATTAAGAAATCAGGAGATAGTATTACGTTACACGAGAAATAAAATGTTGAGTAATAGTGACACACCGCTCACCTGCCCTGCGGACCTCAGTGTGTAAGTGATGCCGATTGACAGCCAGATTAGCCGACAGCCAAATCAGCTGAACCCCAAGATGCTTCGTGACATTGCATTGAGCCTGAGCACTTAATACGGCTCGTGTATATCTTAAGTATAATGTATAAGAGTATATGAACACTCATGATGCATCACATGTGCTTTTCATAATATATAACTTTTTATATTTGAAATAGGAAATGTAACTGGAGTTAGAATGTGCCAATGAACCTGATTTTTCTAATGCGATGAGAGAGACATCGGTCCTGTGGTTGTCTGAGACCGAAATCTCATTACTCCTGAAAATTGGCTAAATAATGAGTACCTCTAAATCCTCATCCATGTTCAATTTAGAAATAAAGTTAGGAAAACGCACAGTGTGGCTACAAGTATCACGGGCTCATCCCTAGAGTAAATATCACCTAACCGACTAGGAAGCTTGATTACCGTGCTACCATAGTTGTGATGCTGGGATAGCTGTGATGTCGCCATCTTCTTGAGGTTATCTTGAGATGATTTAGTGTCCCCGCGGCCCGGTCCTCGACCAGGCCTCCACCCCCCAGGAAGCAGCCCGTGACAGCTGACTAACACCCAGGTACCTATTTTACTGCTAAGTAACAGGGGCATAGGGTGAAAGAAACTCTGCCCATTGTTTCTTGTCGGCGCCCGGGATCGAACCCGGGACCACAGGATCACAAGTCCAGCTTGCTGTCCGCTCGGCCAACCGGCTCCCATAACTGTGACACACCTGCGACATTTACATAGTTGCCGCAGTGCCACAGCTGCGACACTTACATAATTGTCGCGGTGCCACAGCAAGGTCACCCCGGCAGCGCTCGCGTGCTGGCACCCTTGAGTCTGGGAATAAATGGAAGGGTCGAGTCAGGCATCCTCCGAAGGCTGGTCAATAAAGCAATGTTTGCGGAGGCGAGTGAGCGGCCGGTATATAAGAGCCGTGAGCCGAGGACAGACCATCCACAACCCATCATGAAGCTCCTGGTAAGTGGGTCCGCTCCTCCTCCTCCTCTTCCTCACAATAACAAACTCTTTATCTTCAAAATACTACCATTGGCTTCAAAATACTACAGATGACTTCAAAGTACTATAGTTACCTTTAGGATACTACCATTGACTTCTAAATACTCAAAATCCTGAGTCATTAACTTGATTGATTTAGTGATAATTATTAGCATGAAGCTGAAGCTGTGAGGTGTGGAGTCTAAGATGGTAGTACTTATAATAACTATTTCCTTGACAGCACCAATATGTAGTGACGGACCACCAGAAAGTTGACTTTTGTGTTTCTGAATGTGGACAAACCGGAAAATTTATTAACCGCAACATAAATACAAGACAATCTAACCTAACCTCTCCTAGCAGTCCTAGGCCTAATAAAATCAATCTTAGGCCTAGTATAGTACATTTATGTGCTCTACTAGGCTTAGAAATTTCTAAGTTTGGCTTTAGCTTAATTTTTTCCGGACTATAAAATGAATGGCACAACAAGTGGTTTACTGGTGGTCCATCACTACATATTGGAGCTTTCCACCAAATAGTTACTGTGAGTACTATCGTTTCAGGAGGACGGGTTGGTGTCACTGCTACTATATATAACTCTACATGTGACACGGAATGTTAATTATACACACCATACATAGGGCACGGTATGGCAACAGTAAACAACACTCTTCTCAGGGTTCGAACCCGGGTCATAACATTTGTATGCGAGCGGGTGAGTGTTAACCACCACAGATAGATCGTAATGAATGAATATTTATTTGAAGCGCTATTTCAGTGGTAGCTCTGTTTCAGTGAGAGCGTTTAGTGGTGGCTCTATTTCAATGGTAACTATTTAATTGGTATTTCTATTTGAGGTAACAGCAATTTCGTCAGCAGCTCTATTTCAATGGTAGTTCAATTTCAATGGTAGCTCTAGTTCAGTGGTAGTTTTATTCCACTATTAGCTCTATTTCAGTAGTGAAATAGTTATATTTCAATAGTAGTTCTAGTTTAGTAGCTCTATTTCAGCGATAGCTCTATTTAGGTTGTATCTCTCTTCCAAAACATCATTCGTATCTTTGTTATATAAATAACACTTTTTTGGTGTCAATGGGACATTGTGTATCTTGCTTGGTGTCTTTCTTCGTTATAGACCTATTATTTTTTAGAAATAAGCCAAAACAAATTGAAGACATGTGTTGTAATTTCAATACCTACTTATAAATATAGATCATGTGCACAGGTACCGATCTCTGTGCTGGTGGCTGCGGCCTATGCCTCTCCTCAGGGCTACACCCTTCAGTCTCCTTCGGGTCCAGGGTTCTCCACCGGTGGTTCGCGATTCTCAAGCGGCTCAGGACTTACCTCAGGCGGTTCTGGCTTCTCTGGAGGCGGCTGTGGTTCTGGGCAGCTTCGTCATGTGGACGGCAGCTGTGTGACTCCTCAAGTAACTCGAAACCTGTATGTATACAACGTGCCTCAAGCTACTCCCATCGTTGGTCCACGTCCAAACATTCCTCCACCAAGAGTTGAGCACAACATTGTGTTCATCCGCACCCCAGAGAACGGTCCAGGCCAGGAGCCAATTGTCGTGCCTCCACCTCAACGGAAAAATGTTGTGTACGTCCTCAACAAGCGACCCGTGCACGACCAGAAGGTCATCCACGTACCTACGCCAGAACAACAAAGTCCTGAAGTGTTCTTCGTCAACTATGGTGAAGGCGAGAACCCAACTCTGCCCTCCGGAGAAGACCTCCAGTCTGCCCTGCGCTCTGCTGCCCAAGGTGGCGGTAATGTGATTGGTGGTGGAGGTGGTGGCGGCGCTGGTTTTGCGAGCGGCGGTGTCAGCATTGGTGGTGAAGCTGGCTTTGTAAGTGGCGGTGGCAGCGTTAGTGGTGAGGCTGGCTTTGTAAGTGGGGGTGGCAGCATTAGTGGCGAGGCTGGCTTTGTAAGTGGTGGTGGCAGCATTAGCGGCGAGGCTGGCTTTGTAAGTGGCGGAGGGAGAATTGGTGGAGATGGTGGATTTTCAGCTGTCACTATCTCCTCTGTGCCTCAACCATCAGGACTGTATTCCAAGCCATGAAGCCCCGCTTCCTAAAGTGTGTAGGTGGGGATGTTATCTATGCAGTCGATGTGTTAGTGCCTCACTCCTTCGGCATCAAGTGTCTTATTTATATACATTTTTTGCTTCAATTGAAATGACATTGTACTAATTTCTATGGCCTACAAAGGTTGTCTTAATCATAACTTCCATATAATATTTATTGCCTTGATCATTCCTTCCATGTGTTAATAAATTATATGCATATCAAAAATGTTTTTTATTTTGTGAAAATATAATGCCTCCTAGCATTTTATTCCGATAACATTCCATTAAAAATGACAAAATAGCAACAAATGCAGATCAGTTTCGCTGGTCAGCTGTTATCTCATCAGATCGGAATTAGGCAAAAGCTGTCGCTCGTCACATCCTAACATTAAGTTATTTCTTAGATAACACACATAGGAAGAAATACAAAGGAAGAAATGTTGTACACATAAGGAGAAATAATAGTTAAATGTCATAAATTAGGCATTCCGTCTTGTTCCTTCGTGTCTCGTCTACCATACACAGGTACCAAACATCTGAAACAAAGAACACTGCAGTAGGCCTACTTGTCTATCTATTTCAGATTTAACCTAAATAAATTTATATATATATATATATATATATATATATATATATATATATATATATATATATATATATATATATATATATATATATAATATACAGAAGAAGGCAGTACTAGTAGCCTAGTGGCATGATGAGGTGCAGAATTTAGTATAAATAAATATATATATATATATATATATATATATATATATATATATATATATATATATATATATATATATATATATATATATATATAATTCATAAGAGCACTGAGCAGTAAAATAAAATTTGGATCAGGCCAGAGAAATTCTGCACCTCATCATGCCACTAGGTTACTAGCCTTCTTCTGTAATGACAAGTTTAACTAAAGCATTTGTCATTATTGCCTTTTAGATATATTTGAATTCGTAAATTTCTTTACCGTTCTTTAAAGAGAAAAAAAATCTTGATAAAGCAAAATTGTTAAAAAATGCATTTTACGATGAAAGACATCAACTCTTGGGTCCACTGAACTGCTAAGTCATTCAACAGTGTCATCCTCTTCTGTGAAGTTGCGCAAGTTGTCTGGATGTGAGGCTGCAGCCTCGTGTTCCTGTAATGGATGCAGATGTATACCGGGCGCTGTACCCTGCTTCTCGGTATATATACCCTTGAGAGATATCTACTTTTAGTCTTGGGCTATATTCGGAACTAGAGTATACTACGTTGTTGATTTGGAAGCTATTGTGGCGGCCTTAATAGCTCTGCAGAGGTTGATAGGCCATTGGGCCTAAAGAGGCCACCAAGCCAAAAGAGATTCAGATGAAAGTCGATACCAAAATCACTTTGAACACGCAGTTCTTGGAACATGAATTTGATTTCAACAGGATTTTAAATGCTAGTAAATTTGTGTTTTTAACACATTTAGGTACATCTGCATTTGTGCAGCTACCATAGACTATATGAAGGGGAGTACAGCGTGTCAAAAAACTAGCTACGTGATGCTACAATCCCCCATCACACAGGATGGTTAGTTACAAAGGCATGTGATACGTAGTCTACACTGGCAGACTCTTGGGTGTATTATGAAAATATTATGAACACAAGAGTGAATTAGGTAGCAGTGATACTGAAAGTTCCCATCTCGCAGGATGGTTAGTCATACAGGGTCATATGTCAACCTGTCCTCTTAAAATGAACGTCGCAACAATCGGTGAGATAGCTGATTGAAACTAGTGTGTTATTAAGCACTTAACCACTGAAGGTGCCAACCAGCAAATCTATGTGTACTGAATATAGTTCATTATTAAAGTAAACTCAGCGAATATACAACGATAAATGGGGCACACCTCAGTGTATTACCCATATACAAGGTTTTTTTCTTTATTAAATAATATACAATATAAAGATCATATTTGCATCAATTTACTGACCAATGGCAGTAAGATATACCACTCAAAAAACTCTTATGACCATAGGGATTTATTCATATAGATATATTAGCAAAAACATCTGAAACAAAATTATAAGGAATAAAGGCATATATTTTATTCAGATATCTGTTTGTAATAATTTAAAAAAGACTGTATGTGACGAGCGAGCGTCCCAAAAATAAAAGGGGCAACTCTTCCTAAAGGAATTTGTGTAAACTTTAAAAACAAATACCACAAACAAAGTTTCTGATTTCCTGCTCGGATACTCCGTACATTTCAGAACGCGAGAACTAACGAAAAAGTTAGTTCTCGCGTTCTGCGAAACCATCATGCTGGGCGAGGCAGCTGAACGTGTCCAATCGCTGAGCAGCAGCCTCGTCAGCTCACCTCTCTCCATTTAGTGTTGCCGCTGGATGTACTAGTCATGGGACGAGCAGAGCAGTGATGCTCGCATGACGAACTAAATCCGAGGTGAAAGGCGGGAAAGGAGAATAAATCGTTACGTTGTTTGTGGTACATCGTTACTTAAGATTGCCATCAAACACGTATGATATTGGAACTATGTCAGTTTTAGTGAGATATTTATCAATGCTTCGCTCCTATATGCTCTGACACGCATGTTTAAAAATATTTCACATTTACTTAAGAAACTTACCTATACTCAAAAATATATTAATAGTGAACATGACCAGGATTGAACAAGCTCTGTTGAACGCATTGCGTTGAGTAGATGCAAGATGCAAGTAGATGCATTGAACCCTGTTTAACACATCTTACGAACTTGTTCATCTTTTCAAATTTTGGCCGGCTTTGTTTACATTTATCAAACAACTTATGAGCTCGGAAGCACTGGGAGGCTGTTTATAACAACAATAACACTTGAGTGGGAAGTTTCGATGCTCGTAAACCGTTTAATAAATGTAAAAATATCAGGCAAAGAGTAGGAAAAGATGTAAAGGTTCGTAAGTAGATACGTAAATATTTGATGAATCATGGTCCATCTTAGTAAATCCTAACGCGAGACCCTGAGGCAACCAGCGTGTACGAGTAGGACAAAAGGCCTGTCACCAGAGGACGGAGGAATCCACGAGGAAAGTGTTGAAAATGAGGTTTGAGAGGAAAAGTGGGAGAGAAGGAGGTATATAAAGCTCAGATGACTTGTACCGTCGTCACACTCCACCATGAAGCTCCTGGTGAGTCACTCCTCCAGGAACGTCTGTGTCTTGCATACCGCGAGTACCAAGCTGCTGCTCACATATCTTACTTGAGAATAACTCTGATTTTAAGAGTAACGTTTGTCTACTGGAATAGTGTAGAGAGTAAACAGGTGACATCTGGGTGTGCTAGAAGAGTCTCAAGCTAGTAAACTGTCCCTGGCTACCACCAGTGTGAAGGAAGGAGGCACTACTCCAAGTCAGCGCTCCGGTTCTCTGGGTGACACAACACAATTACCGATACCACTTGCACACTTAACTAAAATATTAAGTGGCCAATAGTTTTACAGCAAAATGTAATGTATATGTTGGAAACATTCGGTATTTTACCATAAGAATAACAGAGGTATGGTAAACCACTATGGTGTACACCATCGTGGTTACCATACTAGTTTACACGGTGACAATTTTATTTCTTTATTTAATGAATAAATCTATATTTAAATTGATTTAAATATGTTTTACATTTTGCAAAATAATTGTTTTTCTTCATTAAATAATTTACAATATAAAGATCATATTTATATAAATTTACAAGGGAAAATACTACATAAATATATAGTTTATATCATTCTCATCAAACCAATTTTTCATATCATCACAGAGCATGAGATAATTTGACTATATTCTACCACAGATACTGGCTTGTGTGCTGGCAGTCACTGCGGACGCCGCTCCTCAGGGATACAACCAAGCCGCGCCCACTGGTCCAGCATTCTCTGCAGGTTCAGGGTTCTCCGGTGGCTCATCATTTGGATCTGGTCACTCATCAGGGGGATCAGGATTCTCGGGTGGTTCAGGGTTCTCCTCTGGTGGGTCTGGCTACTCCGGAGGCGGCTGTGGTTCCGGACAGATTCGGCATGTGGACGGCAGCTGTGTGACTCCTCAGATCACTCGTAACTTGTATGTGTACAACGCGCCTGAAACTGCTCCCGTAGTTGGTCCACGACCATACCTTCCACCACCAAGAGTTGAGCACAACATTGTGTTCATCCGCACCCCGGAGAACGGTCCAGGACAGGAGCCCATTGTCATACCACCACCTCAACAGAAAAATATATTGTATGTCCTCAATAAGCGACCCTTGAACGATCAGAAGGTCATCCACGTACCAGCACCAGAACAAGAAAGTCCTCAAGTGTTCTTCGTCAATTATGGAGAAGGAGACAACCCGACGCTGCCAACCGGTGGAGACCTGCAGTCTGCCCTCAGCTCTGCTGCCCAAGGTGGCGGTGACGTCATTAGTGGTGGCGGTGGAGGATTTGGTGGCGGTGGTGGCGGCGCTGGCTTTGCAAGTGGGGGTGGCGGAGGCGGATTTGCAATTGGTGGAGGAGGAGGATTTGCTAGCGGTGGTGGAGGAGGTGGCTTTGGCAGTGGTGGTGGAGGAGGTGGCTTTGGCAGTGGTGGTGGAGGAGGTGGCTTTGGCAGTGGTGGTGGAGGAGGTGGTTTTGTGAGTGGTGGAGGTAATGCCGGAGGCGGAGGCGGATATTCGGCTCCTTCTGTTGCACAGCCGTCAACACAGTATTCACAGCCTTAATTCAAGACTTTTTTGTTAGTTTGTGATGATGTGGATGTATATGCAGCTGTCTAATGTTAATGTTATTACCACTGGCTGCTACTACATACCTATACGAACGCATTTAAGTGTCTACGATCTGTTAAATTTGTTTTGTTAAATTTCTACAAATAAAAGATAATATATTTTATTATTTGTTTGCTTAATACAAATCATGTTGTGTTTTGTAATTGCATAATACTGATATTCATGCATTTCTAAATTATTGATTGATATTAAGTGACAAGTTGAGTGATAGGTACAGTGTAAAAACTAAAGTCAGTGTAGAGTCACGGTCATCAACATCAAACTAACAAATTGGCTTATATTATACTTTAATAAAGGTGCTGTAATATTACCTATGCAGATAATGTAATACTTGCAACGGTTTCACCCATACAAATTTTGTAACGTGCCTTCAAAAGTTATTATAAATTAAAAAAAAACACTTTTACAATACGTCTAACATTGTCATAAACCTGCTAATTGACTCAAAACAATCTTCATATTTTTTTTTTTTGAGATATATACAAGAGTTGTTACATTCTTGTACAGCCACTAGTACGCGCAGCGTTTCGGGCAAGTCCTTAAGTCCTTAATATGTGTCAACTGTACTAGTATCTCAGTTCTGAATGTTATCCAGTAGTAGCTCGACTGAGTTCAGATATGTTGGTTGAATCCAGAAGACAATCATCACAGGTTCTCGAGGGATGAAGGCCATTTCGACCAAAAGACAGTTAGCCAACGATAATTATATTGTATTATAAGCTTTACAATCTAACCTAACCAAACCAAGCATGAGCAAATCCAGTCTAACTTAATAAATAACTGTTTCGTCAATTAATGAACAAAATATGTACTAAGTGCCTATTATGACCAACAACTTGACCGTAACCGGTTCATAGGTTGAGCTCCGCTCTACACAAAGTCTCCTACATTATTTATTCACACCTTGGAGCACTCAAACATTTGCACATTTAATTTGCACATTGTTCACATCAGATCTTGACATATTTTGTTTAAATAGTAATCGGCAGAACCGGGCAAAAACGTTTCGTCTAACAACTCAAACAGAAAAGGCGACGACATTGTAAATACTATGTTTATATACAGTTGATATTGCCATATGAGAAATTTACATACTTGTCACAGTATATTGCATATAATGCAATTCTGTTTCCAAATACACCAAGATATGTATCCCCAGTTCCAAGTGAACATACAGAGTATATCCTGAGCATACACACAGAAATCACAATAGCTTGATATATCGAGCCCGAGTGCATGGGGGAATTGTGTAAAACCCCGGTTTGTGTCTCAGAGAGACTGCGGGATCCGTGTGAGAGCAGTAACAATCCCAGTTGCAATTCTTTTTACCATGTCGTGGCTCAGTCGATTAAGGCGCGTCTGGGATCATCCTGGACTTACGTTCGAACCCTCATCACGGCCCTTATGGATTTATTCATATATCCTGAGCTATAGTCAGTACTAAAGCAGGCCTATATAATGCTGGTGAGAAATCTCTTCTGGTTGCCTATCCCACGGTTGATAGACCATTTAGCTCAATACAGAACCAGCAATAATACTCACAATAATGATTTACTACATGAAAAAACGCAACACCATTCAGCACATTATGTGCTTTTGAGTGGGTTGCCAGATTGGGCTCCATTAAAAAGGCAGCTATATATGTCGATATTTGCAATTTTTGGGGCTAATTTTAAAATAAGCTGGGCTGTGTACTCTGAAAAGCGTATCAATCGCTTAAAACTTATTTGGCTACTTTTGTTATAAATTCATGACTCTTAGTTCTTAAGCTCGCTACTTTCAGCAATACGGTTTTTGGCAAAACTGCTTTTGACTAACAAACAGGGTGTTTAGTCATAAATTTAGTCTTCAGTAAGACTAAATTTGTGCCTTGTGTGAGTCATGGTTCGTTAGGCCTACTTTTGTGAGCCATATATAGGCCTACTATCTCACCTGTGAGTCAGTTATATAGGCCTACTGTGAGACATAGTTAAACAGGTCTATTCTCGCGCCTCCTAATTCCATAGATTGCACTGACAGCAAACACACTCCAAGCCTTATACATTACACATATCACATCAAAAAATTCTTATTCAATAAGAATAAAATGTTAAATGAAAATATTATAAATACCGGTGGTTCATAATTAAATGTTTTCACACAGTATAGACAGCAGTAAAAAGATGATATCACCTCAATATTTGCGCAAGCATTACTGACTACATGAACTCTTTCACTCATTAAGAGAGTTTCTATACTGTCACGTTTTGTATTTGTCACTAAATTGTTCAATCAATACCCAAAAATAATTTAAAAAAATAAGAGTATCAGTATTAATCCATCACAAAACTCACAACATAATTTGCAACTGGCAAATAAGTATTTAAATTTGTATTACTTTTTATTTGTAGAAATATAACAAAACAAATTTAACAGGCCGTAAGCACGTTCATATTGGTATGCAGTAGTAGTCAGTGTTAATAACATGAACATTAGACAGATACATATACATCCACATCATCACAAACTAACAAGAAATCTGACATTAAGGCTGTGAATACTGTGTTGACGGCAGTGCAACAGAAGGAGCCGAATATCCGCCTCCACCTCCGGCATTGCCTCCACCACTCACAAAACCGCCTCCTCTACCACCGCTGGCAAAGTCTCCGCCACCACCGCTTGCAAAGCCAGCGCCGTCACCACCACTTTCAAAGCCAGCGCCGCCACCACCGCTTGCAAAGCCAGCGCCGCCACCACCGCTTGCAAAGCCAGCGTCGCCACCACCGCTTGCAAAGCCAGCGCCGCCACCAAATCCTCCATCACTGCCACTAATGACGTCACCGCCACCTTGGGCAGCAGAGCTGAGGGCAGACTGTAGGTCTCCACCGGTAGGCAGCGTCGGGTTGTCTCCTTCTCCATAATTGACGAAGAACACTTGAGGACTTTCTTGTTCTGGTGCTGGTACGTGAATGACCTTCTGATCGTTCAAGGGTCGCTTATTGAGGACATACAATATATTTTTCTGTTGAGGTGGTGGTATGACAATGGGCTCCTGTCCTGGACCGTTCTCCGGGGTGCGGATGAACACAATGTTGTGCTCAACTCTTGGTGGTGGAAGGTATGGTCGTGGACCAACTACGGGAGCAGTTTCAGGCACGTTGTACACATACAAGTTTCGAGTGATCTGAGGAGTCACACAGCTGCCGTCCACATGCCGAATCTGTCCGGAACCACAGCCGCCTCCGGAGTAGCCAGACCCACCAGAGGAGAACCCTGAACCACCCGAGAATCCTGATCCCCCTGATGAGTGACCAGATCCAAATGATGAGCCACCGGAGAACCCTGAACCTGCAGAGAATGCTGGACCAGTGGGCGCGGCTTGGTTGTATCCCTGAGGAACGGCGTCCGCAGTGACTGCCAGCACACAAGTCAGTATCTGTGGTAGAATATAGGCAAATTATCTCATGCTCTGTGATGATATGAAAAATTGGTTTGATGAGAATGATATAAACTATATATAAATGTAGTATTTTCCCTTGTAAATTTATATAAATATGATCTTTATATTGTAAATTATTTAATAAAGAAAAACAATTATTTTGCAAAATGTAGAACATATTTAAATCAATTTAAATATAGATTTATTCATTAAATAAAGAAATAAAATTGTCACCGTGTAAACTAGTATGGTAACCACGATGGTGTACACCATAGTGGTTTACCATACCTCTGTTATTCTTATGGTAAAATACCGAATGTTTCCAACATATACATTACATTTTGCTGTAAAACTATTGGCCACTTAATATTTTAGTTTAGTGTGCAAGTGGTATCGGTAATTGTGTTGTGTCACCCAGAGAACCGGAGCGCTGACTTGGCAACCCGTTCTCGCAAATTTAATAAGTCAATATTGACTTATTAAATATGTGCATAGGTGACATACTTAACATAATAGATACCCTTAAAAAGATTCATAAAAAACACCGACCTTACCTAACCTACTTAGTATGTTAAGATAAGCATCTTATTGTTTCGTAATTACAATTATTACCTAACCTATAATAGGAATAGGTTAAGTAATAATTGTAATTACGAAGCAATAAGATGCTTATCTTAAGATACTAACAAGGTTAGGTAAGGTCGGTGTTTTCTATGAATCTTTTTAAGGGTATCTATTATGTTTAGTATATCACCTATGCACGTAGTTAATAAGTCAATATTGACTTTACGAATTTGCGAGAACGGGTTGGACTTGGAGTGGTGCCTCCTTCCTTCACACTGGTGGTAGCCAGGGACAGTTTACTTTGCTTGAGACTCTTCTAGCACACCCAGATGTCACCTGTTTACTCTCTACACTACTCCAGTAGACAAACGTTGCTCTTAAAGTCAGAGTTATTCTCAAGTAAGATATGTGAGCAGCAGCTTGGTACTCGCGGTATGCAAGACACAGACGTTCCTGGAGGAGTGACTCACCAGGAGCTTCATGGTGGAGTGTGACGACGGTACAAGTCATCTGAGCTTTATATACCTCCTTCTCTCCCACTTTTCCTCTCAAACCTCATTTTCAACACTTTCCTCGTGGATTCCTCCGTCCTCTGGTGACAGGTCTTTTGTCCTACTCGTACAATCTGGTTGCCTCAGGGTCTCGCGCTTCGTTTCATTCTGTTGTTCACTATCATTGTCATACGATCATCAACTCACTGCTCATCCCATGATTCTTAAGTCCAGCGTCAACATTAAAGGGGAGAGAAATGTTAGCAAGGATGCTACCTTTCATTGTACACCCACTTTTTGTGTTCATACACTGAGAACTGAACCCCGCTCTTGGTGTATATACAATGAAAACTGGACCCTGCTCTTGGTAATCACCATACACTGAGAAATGGACCCCCCAGTCTTGGTGTATATGTACACCATGTGATAGGACAAAAGGCTAGGAAAATTGGTTAAATCAAGTGAAAACGGTATCTCTTAGTTCCTCCTTTAAATTGAACGAGAGGGGGGCACAATTTTGAATATGATTATGAAGTTCATTTCACAGTTTAGGACCTCTTGATTTGCAGAGCGTTTCTGCTTTAGTTCAGTCGCACTCTTGGAATATCAAAAAAGCACTTGTTTCTAGTGTGATGCCCATGTCTTGTTACAGTCCTATAGAAAGCGTTTAAGATTATGATTAGCCTTACAGTGAAGAGTTTTATTGATGTAGAGCACACTTGAGGGGATGTGTACTGACTTGATACATAACATTCTAAGATATCAGCAAAAGAAGGTGAGTGCTGTCTGAGACTGGAGTTTGTTATTTTCAATTGTTGCTTAATGTTGAGTAATTAGGGGTCGAAGGTAATTTAGGTTGTAGATCCCCAAGCACATATATCGTAGGTGATATAAATAGGTCTTCTCTTGTACCTTTTGTTATTCAAATATGAAGGCCTACTGCGATAGATTGTTTTTCCCAGCTAACTGGTGTGGTACAGGTGCAGTGTACATAGGCCTGGATCACCGCTCTTACGTGCAAGCGACGTGTGCCACTCACGTGCACAACGTTCTAGAACCGTAGATCATGGCATGTTGGGTCCCTACGGGTAACTATAGTGACCTCGGGAACGGTTACCACACAAAGGCCGTCGTGTACCCATTGATAGATAAATTTTGACGATTGAAACGTGTGTAGTAAAGAATGCGGCAAGCTGACGGCCATTTTAATTGCTACAGAAGTGATCTTTCTAACTCAGGTAAAGGAAGGGAGGAATCGTGGGTCGGGTCAGGTCAGGACCAACAGTCGACCGAGGTCAGTGACATGGCAGTGACGTCAAGGTTCACGTTACCCTCAGTTGTACTTATAGCCTCGTAGTTGGTAGAAAGGCTTTCTCTTTATTGACTAATCTTAAATAAAAGCTGTTTGCTGCCCAATAGTGCTTGAGAGAGCCTTCCTGGGCAAGCAAGCTCATTTTAAGTTGTGGGACCCAATGCTAGAGACGTAAATACTTTTCGTCTGATCACGTCAGCAGATGTAAACAATTAACAAACCCCAAACACGTCAAGTTAGCTTTACATTACACTTTTCTCTTTATAATCCATGATCACCCCGGAATCGTGTTTGGACATTATATTAAAATTAAGCTGTTAATACAGGTTAGAGTCTGTGTCTCTAATAATAATAATTAGAGACACCCTCAGAGACTGTGAACAGGTGCGCCAAAGTATATCCAGTGATATCTATGTCATCAGTGACGTTAAGCATCGGGAAAAGGTTAAAATGAACAACTGCATGACACGGGAAATGCTACGCGTATTTTTTTATGTGAAGATTTCGACGCGACACCTGTTCACGGGAATTTAAGACGCGCACCAACCATTGTCCCGGCCACCTGGCCGCTATGTGTTGCCAGCCACCACCCGCATACCTCGCATGTTGACACATGCGGTAGCGAGTGTCTTGCCCCCTGCCATACAATTTCCTTGCACATTGCCACATGAAGAAAGTGTAGAACGACACAGTACAACGTCAGGAAAGTTATTGCACCTTGCCACGTGTGGAAGTTTTGAACGCTGTTGTTTTGAGACAACAGAACACCCCTGTGAATTCTACACATATGCCATGAGTGGACAGCACAGGAACCATTAGAGGAGCTGCCTGTTGTGTATAAATGTGTATGAACGAGGGACATTCACTGGAAGTACAGCACTTCAATAGGAACTGAAGTTCCATTGTTATCATTGTCTCTGCACCTAGATCTGTGTGCTCTGCAAATTTATCTCACCCAGCTAACACTTGCAACGGGCCAAGATACAAAAGACCAATTGGTGAACACACCACTTACCAGTGTGGAAGTATCGTGTTGCACCTGGGCGAGTGTTGCTCATTAGCAACTAGCGTGTGTGTTTACACACACAACACATTTAACTACCATCTCTCTGTACAGTGTTGACTGTCTCATTGGCACTGTTTTTGTGCTTGATTATTGTGCATGATTTCTGACTATCCCTTTGAAAACAGGTCATTATATAGACATTTATTTGTGCTTGCTCATGTGACAAACCTGAGCATCTTGTTGAGCACCTGTGCCCCATTTTGTAGCCTACAGTAATAGGAGCCGAGCTAATTGATTCTAACTGATTCTCGCTCATTGCGAGGGATCTTGACAAGTGTTAAGTAATGTTGTGTTCCCCTAGGGAATCGTTTCCGATCAACTAGACGTTCCTTGTTTCTCAGATGGGATTAGCTTTGACCGTCATCAAACCAGAGTAATTAAGCCCCCAGTGTATTATCAAATAAGCTGTCGAATAAATTTATATTAATTTTTACATCTGTGTTTCCGTAAAACTAAATTTCAAGAAATTGCTACTCCCCCATTGGTGTCTCCTTCATCTGTACGTGCCATTAGCCACACTAATTTATAAATGTGTCTTTAATTATGTATCTTCAATTATGATGGAATGATATATACATATTGGCCGAGAAGAGGCTTTAAAATTATTTTTTGCATAAAGAACAGCGAGGGAAATTGATTGAAAATTTTACATGAGGCTTTTTTTTAAATGTTAGGTGAGGACTCAGTCCGAGATAAGAAGAGCCCAATACTTGACATTTGAGGGCCTGTCTGACACCAAATAGAGATCACAACACCTTTCAATAGTTAAGAAGGCCTACCCAAGCGCCTTATACTTCCTCTGGCTGTAAACACACTCTAATGTTGACCAGACTACACACTAGAAGGTGAACACACTCTAATCTTTAAACATTACATATTCATAAAAATAATGTTTAAGAAAGACCTTAAAACATATTATATATATAGAAACAAACACGTATTTTTCAGTTTGACAATAATTATGTAATATAAGAATAAAATGGTAATAAAAATATTATAAGCACTTGTGGTTCATAATTAAAAGTTTCCGGTCTGTTTGCTATCACTAGATCCTGATCTTGTCATCCTTCGATGAACGTGTGTAAGTGAATTTGTCTTTTTATAATATCGCGACCAAAACGGAACTGCATAATCTAAATGGGGCTTAACAAGAGCATGATATAGATAAAGAGTAACACCAGGAGCTTTATTCCTAACGCTTCTGGAAATAAATCCTATTTGCCTTATTTCGAACATTTATGCATTATTTTTTATTTGTTTTAATTTCCTACTAATCATGACCCCAGATCTTTTTCACAATCAGAGTTCGCAATTTCAATACCATACAGCTGATATCTTGTAACTCCCACCCATGATTACCTACCCTCAGAACCTTACATTTGTTAGCAATAAACTGCATCTTCAAATTTTTCGACCGTTTCAAAAGCCCATATTTTTTAATATTTAATGCTAAGCTTCCTCTGCTGTATGCTATACTGCACCACTATCTAGATCGGCTTGAAGTGATCTCGAGTCTTCTGACTTTGTTTACCGCCCAATTTTCGTATCGTCTACAAATTTGTAAATATTGCTGCTCAATCCTGAATCTAAATCATTTATATACATATATATATACATATATATATATATATATATATATATATATATATATATATATATATATATATATATATATATATATATATATATATATGTATGTGGTAGGAGAAAAGCACACAGAAACTGTATTGGAGGGGATCTAAACATTCCCTCTAATGCGTTATGCGTGGTTTCCTCCGAGGCTATGGGTCCCCCTTCTTCCTTATATATATATATATATATATATATATATATATATATATATATATATATATATATATATATATATATATATATATATATATAGTAAACAACAGAGGTCCAAGGTTTCCCTCTTTGACTAAACTTCATTTATACTAACTTTTCCTAACCATATCCTTTTCCAACTTAAGAGAGCACCTCCAATTCTGTGAGCCTCTATATATTTTATGTCTTTCGTGTGGCACTAGATCAAAAGCTGGGAGTGGTAGAGGTCGTGGCAGCTGAACGTGAAGAGGGAAGAACAGCAGCCTTGCTAACAATCCTCTCTCCCTTCAACTTGTGCACTGGACTTAAGAGTCATGGGATGATCCGTCGTGGGATGAGCATGGGGAATGACAATGAGCAACATAATGAGACGAAGCGTGAGGCCCTGAGGCAACGGAGCAGCGTGTTCGTGTAGGACAAAAGACCTGTCACCAGAGGACGGAGGAATCCATGAGGAAAGTGTTGAAAATGAGGCTTGAGAGGAAAAGTGGGAGAGAAAGAGGTATATAAAGTTCAGATGACTTGTACCGTCGTCACACTCCACCATGAAGCTCCTGGTGAGTCACTCCTCCAGGAACGTCTGTCTTGCTTACCGCGAGTACCAAGCTGCTGCTCACATATCTTACTTGAGAATAACTCTGATTTTAAGAGTAACGTTTGTCTACTGGAACAGTGTATAGTGGTAACAGGTGATTTATATGTACCAAAGAACTATCTGAAAATTTTAAACTGGCCCTGACTGCTGTCTCCATGAAAGATGGAAGCACAGTTTCAAGACGACTTTATTTTTCGACGGGTGAAACGCAGAAATACCATAAACAATGCACACTAAAAACAAAAAAGTGTCACTTGGTTTAAGGCATAAATATTTGCTACTCGTTTTCCACGTAGTGCTTGCGAATATAATGACTACTGATAATGTCCAGATTCGATTACTGAAACCATTCGTGTCTTCACTATAAAAACGGCACCGCACAGTGGTGTTCCAAGCTGCTCGTTCTGTGCTCAGAAATTTAAAATAGAATTTAACTAAAATTATATTATATATAACAATTTGAAGAAAATAATAATTTAATTTTATTAAAGCATTCATACATTGACAGTCGCTTTGCATATTTCATATCAACGCCCGTTAATAACCTTCTTGAAGCAATATAAATATGTATGCGCTCTTAATAAATATATGAAGATAATTGCTTAATTTACGACTAATTTGGGAAAGTTAATCACGTGTAATTCCTTCCCACTTCTAAAGTAAATAGCCTTTTAATGTTCATTGCAGCCACACCTGCATTCTGCACTTGGCTTCGTAACGAAGTAACACCCACACGTTAAATAGCAGTTAGAATACTAGTGCCTACAACCAGCTTTGGTGTTCATTAAGCTTCGCTCCATCCACACTTTTAGATGAAATATATTTCCTAGTAACACCAACGTCATCTAGAGAGAAATATCTATTATACAAATTGTATTAGCATTTAGATTCAACATTTATCTCACAACATGGAAATCACAGTAACATCAACACTTCACCGTAACATTAATATCTTAGTGATGTCCAGTTGCTTGAGCCTCTGATTTATTTTCTAGAGACACGAAAATTTTACTGTGAAATCTTATCCCTTATAACAATTCACTCATTTATCTACAACTGAGTCGCAGAGTCACGAGTTATCCGGTTTGATAAGAAAGTTCCTAGCTGAGTAATAATGGTAATTATCCGCCATCATACACAAATTCAAGAAATCTATATTTTCCACAGTTTGCTAAAAAAATTGACTATATTCTACCGCAGATACTGGCTTGTGTGCTGGCAGTCACTGCGGACGCCGCTCCTCAGGGATACAACCAAGCCGCGCCCACTGGTCCAGCATTCTCTGCAGGTTCAGGGTTCTCCGGTGGCTCATCATATGGATCTGGTCACTCATCAGGGGGATCAGGATTCTCGGGTGGTTCAGGGTTCTCCTCTGGTGGGTCTGGCTACTCCGGAGGCGGCTGTGGTTCCGGACAGATTCGGCATGTGGACGGCAGCTGTGTGACTCCTCAGATCACTCGTAACTTGTATGTGTACAACGTGCCTGAAACTGCTCCCGTAGTTGGTCCACGCCTATACCTTCCACCACCAAGAGTTGAGCACAACATTGTGTTCATCCGCACCCCGGAGAACGGTCCAGGACAGGAGCCCATTGTCATACCACCACCTCAACAGAAAAATATATTGTATGTCCTCAATAAGCGACCCTTGAACGATCAGAAGGTCATCCACGTACCAGCACCAGAACAAGAAAGTCCTCAAGTGTTCTTCGTCAATTATGGAGAAGGAGACAACCCGACGCTGCCTACCGGTGGCGACCTGCAGTCTGCCCTCAGCTCTGCTGCCCAAGGTGATGGTGACGTCATTAGTGGCAGTGATGGAGGATTTGTTGGCGGCGCTGGCTTTGCAAGGGGTGGTGGCGGCACTGGCTATGCAAGCGGTGGTGGCGGCACTGGCTATGCAAGCGGTGGTGGCGGCGCTGGCTTTGCAAGCGGTGGTGGCGGCGCTGGCTTTGCAAGCGGTGGTGGCGGCACTGGCTATGCAAGCGGTGGTGGCGGCGCTGGCTTTGCAAGCGGTGGTGGCGGCGCTGGCTTTGCAAGCGGTGGTGGCGGCGCTGGCTTTGCAAGCGGTGGTGGCGGCACGGGCTATGCAAGCGGTTTTGGCGGCGCTGACTATGCAAGCAGTGGTGGCGGCGTTGGCTATGCAAGCGGTGGTGACGGAGGTGGATTTGCGATTGGCGGAGGAGACTTTGCCAGCAATGGCAATGGATTTGGTAGCGGTGGTAGAGGAGGCGGTTTTGTGAGTGGTGGAGGCAATGCCGGAGGCGAATATTCGGCTCCCTCTGTTGCACAGCCGTCAACACAGTATTCACAGCCTTAATGTCAGATTTTCTAGTAGGTTTGTGATGATGTGGATGTATATGTAGCTATCTAATGTTCATGTTATTAACACTGACTACTATACATACCTATACGAACGAATTCAAGGGTTTACGATATGTTAAATTTGTTTTGTTTAGATTAAAAAATAAAAGGTAATATACATTTTAATATTACTTTGCCTTTGCAAATTATGTGAGTTTTGTAAGTGTGTAATAATGATTTATTTTTTATTTTTCCTATCTTGAATAGGTGAGTAAGAAATACTGAACTTGACAGTATATATCGAAATAGATCGAACAAGTTAATAAATTGTCAAGGTCACCACCATCAAACTAACAAATTGGGCTCTATAAAAATTACTTAAACATGATCAGCACTACCAAATTTACTCAAATCTTGTTTATTTAGACAGTTGATATTACCATATAAGAAGCTTCAACCACAAACATTAACACACTTGTCACAGTACCTTGCGTATAATGCACGAATATTTTCTGATTAAGTTGGAAGTATACACAGATGTCTGGGAGCGCACTCAGATGACATGACACGTTTGCTTGATATATATATACTGATATAATATATATATATATATATATATATATATATATATATATATATATATATATATATATATATATATATATATATGTCGTACCTAGTAGCCAGAACGCACTTCTCAGCCTACTATGCAAGGCCCAATTTGCCTAATAAGCCAAGTTTTCATGAATTAATTGTTTTTCGACTACCTAACCTACCTAACCTAACCTAACCTAACTTTTTCGGCTACCTAACCTAACCTAACCTGTAAAGATAGGTTAGGTTAGGTTAGGTAGGGTTGGTTAGGTTCGGTCATATATCTACGTTAATTTTAACTCCAATAAAAAACAATTGACCTCATACATAATGAAATGGGTAGCTTTATCATTTCATAAGAAAAAAATTAGAGAAAATATGTTAATTCAGGAAAACTTGGCTTATTAGGCAAATCGGGCCTTGCATAGTAGGCTGAGAAGTGCGTTCTGGCTACTAGGTACGACATATATATATATATATATATATATATATATATATATATATATATATATATATATATATATATATATATATATATATATATGTCGTACCTAGTAGCCAGAACGCACTTCTCAGCCTACTATGCAAGGCCTGATTTGCCTAATAAGCCAAGTTTTCATGAATTATTGTTTTTTCGACTGCCTAACCTACCTAACCTAACCTAACATTTTCGGTTACCTAACCTAACCTAACCTATAAAGATAGGTTAGGTTAGGTAGGGTTCGTTAGGTTCGGTCATATATCTACGTTAATTTTAACTCCAATAAAAAAAAATTGACCTCATACATTATGAAATGGGTAGCTTTATCATTTCATAAGAAAAAAATTAGAGAAAGTATAATAATTCAGGAAAACTTGGCTTATTAGGCAAATCGGGCCTTGCATAGTAGGCCGAGAAGTGCATTCTGGCTACTAGGTACGACATATATATATATGTATATATATATATGTCGTACCTAGTAGCCAGAACGCACTTCTCAGCTTACTATGCAAGGCCCAATTTGCCTAATAAGCCAAGTTTTCATGAATTATTTTTTTTTCGACTACCTAACCTACCTAACCTAACCTAACCTAACTTTTTCGGCTACCTAACCGAACCTAACCTATAAAGATAGGTTAGGTTAGGTTAGGTAGGGTTGGTTAGGTTCGGTCATATATCTACGTTAATTTTAACTCCAATAAAAAAAATTCACCTCATACATAATGAAATGGGTAGCTTTATCATTTCATAAGAAAAAAATTAGAAAAAATATAATAATTCAGGAAAACTTGGCTTATTAGGCAAATCGGGCCTTGAATAGTAGGCCAAAAAGTGAGTTCTGGCTACTAGGTACGACATATATATATATATATATATATATATATATATATATATATATATATATATATATATATATATATATATGTCGTACCTAGTAGCCAGAACGCCCTTCTCAGCCTACTATGCAAGGCCCGATTTGCCTAATAAGCCAAGTTTTACTGAATTATTATATTTTCTATAATTTTTTTCTTATGAAATGATAAAGCTACCCATTTCATTATGTATGAGGTCAATTTTTATTTATTGGAGTTAAAATTAACAAAGATATATGACCGATCCTAACCAACCCTACCTAACCTAACCTAACCTATCTTTATAGGTTAGGTTGGGTTAGGTAGCGGAAAAAGGTAGGTTTGGTTAGGTTAGGTAGGTTAGGTAGCCGAAAAACAATTAATTCATGAAAACCTGGCTTATTAGGCAAATCGGGCCTTGCATAGTAGGCTCAGAAGTGCATTCTGGCTACTAGGTACGACATATATATATATATATATATATATATATATATATATGTCGTACCTAATAGCCAGAACGCACTTCTCAGCCTACTATTCAAGGCCCGATTTGCCTAATAAGCCAAGTTTTCATGAATTAATGTTTTTTCGTCTACCTAACCTACCTAACCTAACCTAACCTAGCTTTTTTTGGCTACCTAACCTAACCTTACCTATAAATATAGGTTAGGTTAGGTTAGGTAGGGTTGGTTAGGTTCGGTCATATATCTACGTTAATTTTAACTCCAATAAAAAAAAATTGACCTCATACATAGAGAAAAGGGTTGCTTTATCATTTCATAAGAAAAAAATTATAGTAAATATATTAATTCAGGAAAACTTGGCTTATTAGGCAAATCAGGCCTTGAATAGTAGGCTGAGAAGTGAGTTCTGGCTACTAGGTACGACATATATATATATATATATATATATATATATATATATATATGTCGTACCTAGTAGCCAGAATGCACTTCTGAGCCTACTATGCAAGGCTCACAATTATATATATATATATATATATAGCTATATATATATATATATATATATATATATATATATATATATATATATATATATATATATATATATATATATATATATGTCGTACCTAGTAGCCAGAACTCACTTTTTGGCCTACTATTCAAGGCCCGATTTGCCTAATAAGCCAAGTTTTCCTGAATTAATATATTTTTTCAAATTTTTTTCTTATGAAATGATAAAGCTACCCATTTCATTATGTATGAGGTCATTTTTTTTTTATTGGAGTTAAAATTAACGTAGATATATGACCGAACCTAACCAACCCTACCTAACCTAACCTAACCTATCTTTATAGGTTAGGTTTGGTTAGGTAGCCGAAAAAGTTAGGTTAGGTTAGGTTAGGTAGGTTAGGTAGTCGAAAAACAATTAATTCATGAAAACTTGGCTTATTAAGCAAATCGGGCCTTGCATAGTAGGCTGAGAAGTGCGTTCTGGCTATTAGGTACGACATATATATATATATATATATGTCGTACCTAGTAGCCAGAACTCACTTCTCAGCCTACTATTCAAGGCCCGATTTGCCTAATAAGCCAAGTTTTCTTGAATTAATATATTTACTATAATTTTTTTCTTATGAAATGATAAAGCAGCCCTTTTCTCTATGTATGAGGTCAATTTTTTTTATTGGAGTTAAAATTAACGTAGATATATGACCAAACCTAATCAACCCTACCTAACCTAACCTAACCTATATTTATAGGTAAGGTTAGGTTAGGTAGCCAAAAAAAGCTAGGTTAGGTTAGGTTAGGTAGGTTAGGTAGACGAAAAAACATTAATTCATGAAAACTTGGCTTATTAGGCAAATCGGGCCTTGAATAGTAGGCTGAGAAGTGCGTTCTGGCTATTAGGTACGACATATATATATATATATATATATATATATATATATATATATATATATATATATATATATATATATATATATGTCGTACCTAGTAGCCAGAACGCACTTCTCTGCCTACTATTCAAGGCCCGATTTGCCTAATAAGCCAAGTTTTCATGAATTAATTGTTTTTCGACTACCTAACCTACCTAACCTAACCTAACCTAACTTTTTCGGCCACTTAACCTAACCTAACCTATAAAGATAGGTTAGGTTAGGTTAGGTAGGGTTGGTTAGGTTCGGTCATATATCTACGTTAATTTTAACTCCAATAAAAAAAAAATGACCTCATACATAATGAAATGGGTAGCTTTATCATTTCATAAGAAAGAAATTAGAGAAAATATATTAATTCAGGAAAACTTGGCTTATTAGGCAAATCGGGCCTTGAATAGTAGGCTGAGAAGTGCGTTCTGGCTACTAGGTACGACATATATATATATATATATATATATATATATGTCGTACCTAGTAGCCAGAACGCACTTCTCAGCCTACTATGCAAGGCCTGATTTGCCTAATAAGCCAAGTTTTCCTGAATTAATATATTTTCTCAAATTTTTTTCTTATGAAATGATAAAGCTACCCATTTCATTATGTATGAGGTCAATTTTTTTTTATTGGAGTTAAAATTAACGTAGATATATGACCTAACCTAACCAACCCTACCTAACCTAACCTAACCTATCTCTATAGGTTAGGTTGGGTTAGGTAGCCGAAAAAGTTAGGTTAGGTTAGGTTAGGTAGGTTAGATAGTGGAAAAACAATTAATTCATGAAAACTTGGCTTATTAGGCAAATTGGGCCTTGCATAGTAGGCTGAGAAGTGCGTTCTGGCTACTAGGTACGACATATATATATATATATATATATATATATATATATATATATATGTCGCACCTAGTAGCCAGAACTCACTTCTATGCCTATTATGCAAGGCCAGATTTGCCTAATAAGCCAAGTTTTCATGAATTAATTGTTTTTCGTCTACCTAACCTACCTAACCTAACCTAACCTAACTTTTTCGGCTACCTAACCAAACCTAACCTATAAAGATAGGTTAGGTTAGGTTAGGTAGGGTTGGTATATATATATATATATATATATATATATATATATATATATATATATATATATATGTCGTACCTAATAGCCAGAACGCACTTCTCAGCCTAGTATTCAAGGCCCGATTTGCCTAATAAGCCAAGTTTTCATGAATTAATGTTTTTTCGTCTACCTAACCTACCTAACCTAACCTAACCTAGCTTTTTTTGGCTACCTAACCTAACCTTACCTATAAATATAGGCTAGGTTAGGTTAGGTAGGGTTGGTTAGGTTCGGTCATATATCTACGTTATTTTTAACTCCAATAAAAAAAAATTTACCTCATACATAGAGAAAAGGGTTGCTTTATCATTTCATAAGAAAAAAAATATAGTAAATATATTAATTCAGGAAAACTTGGCTTATTAGGCAAATCGGGCCTTGAATAGTAGGCTGAGAAGTGAGTTCTGGCTACTAGGTACGACATATATATATATATATATATATATATATATATATATATATATATATATGTCGTACCTAATAGCCAGAACGCACTTCTCAGCCTACTATTCAAGGCCCGATTTGCCTAATAAGCCAAGTTTTCATGAATTAATGTTTTTTCGTCTACCTAACCTACCTAACCTAACCTAACCTAGCTTTTTTTGGCTACCTAACCTAACCTTACCTATAAATATAGGTTAGGTTAGGTTAGGTAGGGTTGGTTAGGTTCGGTCATATATCTACGTTAATTTTAACTCCAATAAAAAAAAATTGACCTCATACATTGAGAAAAGGGTTGCTTTATCATTTCATAAGAAAAAAATTATAGTAAATATATTAATTCAGGAAAACTTGGCTTATTAGGCAAATCGGGCCTTGAATAGTAGTCTGAGAAGTGAGTTCTGGCTACTAGGTACGACATATATATATATATATATATATATATAAATATATATATATATATATATATATATATATATATATATATATATATATATATATATATGTCGTACCTAGTAGCCAGAATGCACTTCTCAGCCTACTATGCATGGCCTGATTTGCCTAATAAGCCAAGTTTTCATGAATTAATGTTTTTTCGACTACCTAACCTACCTAACCTAACCTAACTTTTTCTGCTACCTAACCAAACCTAACCAATAAAGATAGGCTAGGTTAGGTTAGGTAGGGTTGGTTAGGTTCGGTCATATATCTACGTTAATTTTAACTCCAATAAAAAAACATTGACCTCATACATAATGAAAAGGGTAGCTTTATCATTTCATAAGAAAAAAATTAGAGAAAATATATTAATTCAAGAAAACTTGGCTTATTAGGCAAATCAGGCCTTGCATAGTAGGCTGAAAAGTGCATTCTGGCTACTAGGTACGACATATATATATATATATATATATATATATATATATATATATATATATATATATATATATATATATATATATATATATATATATGTCGTACCTAGTAGCCAGAACTCACTTCTCAGCCTACTATTCAAGGCCCGATTTGCCTAGTAAGCCAAGTTTTCCTGAATTAATATATTTAATATAATTTTTTTCTTATGAAGTGATAAAGCAACCCTTTTCTCTATGTATGAGGTCAATTTTTTTTTATTGGAGTTAAAATTAACGTAGATATATGACCGAACCTAACCAACCCTACCTAACCTAACCTAACCTATATTTATATGTAAGGTTAGGTTAGGTAGCCAAAAAAAGCTAGGTTAGGTTAGGTTAGGTAGGTTAGGTAGACGAAAAAACATTAATTCATGAAAACTTGGCTTATTAGGCAAATCGGGCCTTGAATAGTAGGCTGAGAAGTGCGTTCTGGCTATTAGGTACGACATATATATATATATATATATATATATATATATATATATATATATATATATATATATATATATATATATATATATGTCGTACCTAGTAGCCAGAACGCACTTCTCAGCCTACTATGCAAGGCCCGATTTGCCTAAAAAGCCAAGTTTTCCTGAATTAATATATTTTCTCAAATTTTGTTCTTATGAAATGATAAAGCTTCCCATTTCATTATGTATGATGTCAATTTTTTTGTATTGAAGTTAAAATTAATGTATATATATGACCGAACCTAACCAACCCTACCTAACCTAACCTAACCTATCTATATAGGTTAGGTTAGGTAGCCAAAAAAGTTAGGTTAGGTTAGGTAGTCGAAAAACAATTAATTCATGAAAACTTGACTTATTAGGCAAATCGGGGCTTGCATAGTAGGCTGAGAAGTGCGTTCTGGCTACTAGGTACGACATATATATATATATATATATATATATATATATATATATATATATATATATATATATATATATATGTATATATATATATATATATATATATATATATATATATATATATATATATATATATATATATATATATATATATAACTGAAAACTCACACCCCAGAAGTGACTCGAACCCATACTCCCAGAAGCAACGCAACTGGTATGTACAAGACGCCTTAATCCACTTGACCATCACGACCGGACATAATGAGGTGATAGCCGAGGCTATTTGAACCACCCCACCGCCGGCACTCGGATAGTAATCTTGGGCATAGCATTTTACCAAATCACCTCATTCTTTGGGGCACACGTGAGGAACACAAATGCGCATTTGTGTTCCTCACGTGTGCCCAAAAGAATGAGGTGATTTGGTAAAATGCTATGCCCAAGATTACTATCCGAGTGCCGGCGGTGGGGTGGTTCAAATAGCCTCGGCTATCACCTCATTATGTCCGGTCGTGATGGTCAAGTGGATTAAGGCGTCTTGTACATACCAGTTGCGTTGCTTCTGGGAGTATGGGTTCGAGTCACTTCTGGGGTGTGAGTTTTCAGTTGCATATTGTCCTGGGGACCATTCAGGCTTGTTCGCATATATATATATATATATATATATATATATATATATATATATATATATATATATATATATATATATATATATATATATATATATATATATACTCAGAATGAAAACAAGTTCGCATTTGTGTTCCTCGCGTGTGCCCAAAAGAATGAGGTGATTTGATAAAATGCTTTGCATTTTAAAACACATTAGCGCTGCCGCTTGCTTGCCAAGCTCAACTGAGTCATTCTGTACAATTGCTGCTCATGTCATTTAATGGAAGTTTTTATAGTTGCCCGATGTAAATCTGCTTGTATCAGTAATAATAACATTGTAATGCTAATAAAACTATCAATAATGCCAGCATTTATTTAATGGATGATGTAAGCAAATGTGATTACATTTCATGGGGTGCTAACATCTTATAATCTATATTTTAACAAGATGAACATAACATAATGTATGTAGCTCTTCATAACAATTATATAACAATACTTTTATCTTCAATAAAGGCTTCTGACCTTAAGGTGGCAAATATAATGATGGCGGCTGAGGTACGGGGGGAGGAATTCCCCCTGAATATCCACCACCACCACCGCCTCCCAGAATGTCACCACCGCCGCCATTCACAATGCTACCACCTCCACCAAAGCCGCCACCGTTTCCATATCCACCACCACCACCGCCTCCCAGAAAGTCACCACCGCCGCCTCCCACAATGCTACCACCTCCACCAAAGCCGCCACCGTGTCCATATCCACCACCACCACCACCGCCACTGCCGCCAATCACTGTACCACCACCTTGGGCAGCAGAGCGGAGGGCAGACTGCAGGTCTTCTCCTGTGGGCAGCGAAGGGTTGTCTCCGTCACCATAGTTGACGAAGTATACGTCAGGACTCTCTTGTTCTGGTGCTGGTACTTGGATGATTTGCTGATTGTATGCGGGTCGCTTGCCGAGGACGTATAGTGTGTTTTTCTGTTGAGGTGGTGGCACGACAATGGGTTCAGGGCCTGGACCGCTTTCTGGGGCGCGAATGAACAAAATATTGTGTTCAACTGTTGGTGGAGGAATGTATGGTCGTGGACCAATGACCGGGGCCAAGTCGGGAGCACTGTACACAAACAAGTTGCGGGTGACCAGGGGAGTCACACAGCTGCCATCTACATGACGTACTTGTCCCCCACCACAGCCGCCCCCAGAACCGCCTGAGGTTCCGTAGCCATGAGGGGCGGCGTCCGCAGCGGCTACCAGCAACCACACTAATACCTGTGACGAGGTAAAGAAAATCGTTTTTAGTAAAGTAAATTATTATGGATATAACGACTTTGTGAAAACAAATTGAAAACCCCCTTCATATAAACACAGATGACAACCGTGAATGATGTTTTAAAAGTGTCTTAGATAAGTTGTCACTACAACATATTGACCACCGGTACTATGGTGGTCGCTCCATGATGCAGGAATGACATAGACATGTATGTGCAAAGGTTTTCGGGTCACATGGACGTCATGTTGGCTTTTACATTTGAGTCGCCATTAATATACATGTTTAAATTTCATAAAGATCTGTATGGAGGTGTAATGCTTCACAGCATGGCACAAAGGTCTTCATATATAACGCTGATGCCTTATAAGAGACAGTCGTTTGGTAATCACTGTTTTGAAACTATTAACGTTATGTTAATGTATGGTTGTGGACCAATGACCGGGGCCAAGTCGGGAACTTGTAAATAATAGAGTAAATAGGTGACAACTGTTTCACGAGAGTAACTAGGTGACAACTGTTTCACGAGAGTAACTAGGTGACAACTGTTTCACGAGAGTAACTAGGTGACAACTGTTTCACGAGTAATTTTGTTTCTTTTAAATTGTAAATATAAAGATTTTAGCCCATCATCAAATCAAAGTGCCGGAAGGTTCTCTATGTGTTAATACAAAATATGGACAATTCCAGTTGGAAATAATCTGTATATTGTACATTTGTCAGTCTGAATCTTTTCGAAATTATAATACTTTTGTAAACAGCGCAAACGCTCAGTAAACCAACGAAACCAAAACACCGTACATAACCTTTCAAATTAGGTTATATTTGATAAATGATTTTTTAATTATACCACATAAAAGACTCATTCTCAGCTGCCAGAAGGTAAATACTGACTTAATAAAGCGGCCATAGTCATTATTTCTACTATTGCTTTAGGGTGGGGAATGGGTTGAAATATATTGAACTATAAAACACGCGTGGGGTCCACGGTTCGAGACCCATACAGCCCAGGTGAATGGAATATTGAACTATATTTTCGTTTTTACTGTTTATGTAAATCCACATTGATTGTATTGATACAATTGCGTCAACAAAGTGTGTTATACTTAAGAACAGTCACTTTAACTGGTCGCGTTATGTGAACCTCCGTACAGTTGGTAGGCTTTACTTCTCCGGTTAAGTCATACGTGGGCCAGTAGTAGCCTCTGCCACATATCACTCTTACATCCTGTTTTCCAACACTTTAGCAAACATTAGGCGTCACACATTCGACTCGCGTACCATCGCAGATCAATTAGGCGAGACTGTTTTACTGATATACCGGCGTGTGTAGCAGCACTACTGAAGGAGGAACCACTCACCAGGAGCCTCATGGTGGAGTGTGATAACAGGCTAAGGCATCTGGGTCTTATATACCTCCGTCTCCCACTTTTCCTCTCATGACCCGCTTTCATCCGTTGTATCCTCTCAGGATACCGTGCTCAGCTTCCCTAAAGATGTCGTTCACAACCAGTGAGCGGTAATATTTGTTTATAAAAACAATATATTTAAGCAGTCGAGAAATTGCGGCCTTGAGCAATATGGGAAAAGTATACCCGTGCCCAGCTTGGAAGATTACTCTAAGATGTTGAACAATATATTACAAAACACTGGCCTACTCAACACTTACTCTCGATATATATAGTTTACATGTTTGTGTTAGTATTATAATAAAAATATCTAAATATCATACGACGGACAACGGAAGGGGTTTCTCATTTTAAATTCGCATCTGAATATCTCCAACAAAATGTTACTTATATATACTGCCAGTATTGAAGTAAAAGTTGTCAAATTTATAACAAACATGTGTAAAGAAAAACATAAATCTAGGAAAATATGATAATACAGTTACCCAAGTGTAAACTAATAATTGAGAAGAGCCGTCATAATTTGCTACTTGTTGATGGTTATTTCATTGTAAATTACTAGAGTGTGAGAGAGAGAGCAAGATACTAACCACCAACGCTTAGTCTAATGTAAATATCGACAGTAAAGTTACAGATTTTACTCTAGCCTAACATTAGCAGAGAGCTTCCACAGGACATCACCAAAACAGTTGTATAAAAAATAATTGCAATGTTGACAAATAAGGTTTCAAATACTATTACAGCTTATGTATAATATATTTAGTTGCCAGCGACAAACTGAACAAAATGACCTATTGTAGTTTTGTACAGTTAATTTATTATGCACCCCATACCCACCGTGTGAGCGGGAGCAGAAAAGAATCAGACATATTGGGTTCGGGAACTAAACCCCAATTTTAGTTTAACTTAGAGAGTTACATCATTGATGAACTAGTTACAATGTTTGTTAAAATATACATCAACACTATTTAGTTTTGCTTAGTTGAGCTTAATTATCAGAAGGTTACAGTCACATAATGGGTCAAGAACTGACCCCCCTCCAATGTTTTATAGGCTAAGTATTTTAAATTTGCGGTAAAATAGAAAGGTATTGATAAAATTATATTATAGTATCTAACGTTGCAGTGCATGGCCATAACTCTTATCACCAATATTCAAAAGGTAACAAATTATCAAAAGAAAACACTAATCCGGGATAACATATTACCCAAAGTCCTAGCCAAGCACTCTTGCTTTAAAGAGTCTCACCACTGTAAGCTTGCGCTGCCTGCAAGTCTCTTATTTACTCATGTTATTTTCCTGAATTTACCTGAAGGCCACTAACACTTGTGACCTCGACGAAGACAGGAAGCCGGCGGCTTGTCAATGGTCTCCCCATTTGCCCTGATCTTTTCCAGCTGGATTTTAGAATTTTAACCGAGTTTTGGCATTTACGGTTACTGCGGGTAGGCGAGTCTATATTTATAACCCTGTGGGTGAAAAAGCATATCCTGTTCTCAGTCCTACAATCAAGTCGTCAAGCCATAATGTTGGACTGAGAACAGGAGATGGTTTTTCACCCATAGGGTTATAAACCCATGTCACACACACACACACACACACACACACACACACACACACTCACACTCACACTCACACTCACACTCACACACATATATATATATGCGAACAAGCCTGAATGGTCCCCAGGACAATATGCAACTGAAAACTCACACCCCAGAAGTGACTCGAACCCATACTCCCAGATGCCACGCAACTGGTATGTACAAGACGCCTTAATCCACTTGACCATCACGACCGGACATAATGAGGTGATAGCCGAGGCTATTTGAACCACCCCACCGCCGGCACTCGGATAGTAATCTTGGGCATAGCATTTTACCAAATCACCTCATTCTTTGCTATGCCCAAGATTACTATCCGAGTGCCGGCGGTGGGGTGGTTCAAATAGCCTCGGCTATCACCTCATTATGTCCGGTCGTGATGGTCAAGTGGATTAAGGCGTCTTGTACATACCAGTTGCGTGGCATCTGGGAGTATGGGTTCGAGTCACTTCTGGGGTGTGAGTTTTCAGTTTTATATATATATATATATATATATATATATATATATATATATATATATATATATATATAGAGTACGTGAGTGCCATAGGCCAGTCGGGTCAGTCCAAGTACTATGTTTTAAAAAATTTTGTCATCTATAGCCCTTCCTGAAATTTTCGTTGCCTGAAATAAAATCAGTTGTGTTTTCCAGAGTTATTTTATGTTTACTCACGCCTGATTTTCATGATTTACTCGAAAACAATGAGCGGAAATTAATTCGGGTTACAGTATAACATATTCTGAGACAAAGAAAGACAAAACGAGAGAAAGAGCGGGAGAGGGAGGGAAGGAGCTAGAGATAGGAGAGAAGGAGAAGGAGGGGCATGCTGGGGGCAGGAAGATGGAGAGGGAAAACAGGAAAGAAGTTGGGGGTGGAAGGAGGAAGTTGGGGATGGAAGGGGGTAGAGAAGAGAAATGTGTGTTTTCGGCTGAGTTACGTGTGTTGATAACGAACATACAATGATAAAATAGTGAAGAATAGCGCACCGTCAAACCCTACATAGAGACGCAAACTCTGTGCAAAAGATGATGAGGAAAGGGAACAATTACTGTGCAAAGTTCATCGTAACTGTATATGCAATTGTAAACTAGGTATTGTATTCCAATAGAAAGTCAAGTGTAGAGTTGAATATTTAAAAGGAGAGAAACTCCAAGCTAAGAGAAAACTACTGAGATGTCGTTTACGCCTGTAAGAGCATTATTGAAGCTAAGATACACGGAGTGTTAGCTGGTTATCAAGGCTAAGATACACGGAGAGTTAGCTGGTTATCATGGCTAAGATACACGGAGGGTTAGCTGGTTATCATGGCTAAGATACATGGAGGGTTAACTGGTTATCATGGCTAAGATACACGGAGGGTTAGTTGGTTATCTTGGCTAAGATACACGGAGGGTTAGCTGGTTATCATGGCTAAGATTCACGGAGGGTTAGCTGGTTATCAAGGCTAAGTTACACGGAGGGTTAGCTGGTTATCAAGGCTAAGTTACACGGAGGGTTAGCTGGTTATCATGGCTAAGATTCACGGAGGGTTAGCTGGTTATCAAGGCTAAGTTACACGGAGGGTTAGCTGGTTATCAAGGCTAAGTTACACGGAGGGTTAGCTGGTTATCAAGGCTAAGTTACACGGAGGGTTAGCTGGTTATCAAGGCTAAGTTACACGGAGGGTTAGCTGGTTATCAAAGGCAAGACATACAGAGGGTACAGGAGCGGTGAGATGGAATATACAACGATAATTTCCAAATCATATATTTTTTGTGTTAAGTTTCATAAGTAGTGATCTGTGTGCCTCGCATGTTGTCTTCAGCTTCCCATGTTCTTAGTCTCCTAACAACACAAACTCCAGACCCGCATCCATGAACGCTCTAATGTTTATTAACTAAATATGCCAAGCACCCAATGACCTCTGTTATTGCTATCGCACTAATATGGCTTTGCCATGTTGATGTTTCGACCTACATAATATTAGGAACCGACTCAATGAAGTAGGAGCTAAATAGAGTATACACTAGAATGAACAAAAGACTGATCCCTGTCTGCCCTGAACACCAATAATTAATACAAGATGGTGACACCCATCAGTTCAATATTACTGAGAACAAACCCACGTAAACTATCTCACTTATTTCCCCTGGACAATTCTGGGAAAATGACATTACATGATAATGAATTAACGTTACAAATGCTGACCCATCTTAGATTACAAGTTAATGGAGCATGTTCTGTCCGCCAGGCTAACTCATGATGATAACTGGTCAAGATGACGCATAATGAGTTCATTCTTCGTCAGAGCATTTTTTCATTTGAAGATGAATTCCAATTCATCAAATTCCTTCCTGAGACTTAAATACCACACATGTTTCATCAAACCTGTCGGCATGAGGTACCTGAAGCTTTGCAATTGCTCTATTAACTCTCGTGTTTTTGAGGATATCATCATAATGCACCCATAGTTTGATAGTGCAGACTACTCATCACATGGCCCTGTGTGATTTACGATGAACCATCCTGAGAGATGGGTAATTTTGAGCATCACGTGTCATCACTCTTGACACACACAACGTAACCTTTCATATAGTCTAAGGTAGCTGCATAAATGCAGATGTACCTACGCATGTAAATAAAAACCAACAACTAGTAATGTAGGGAGTAGCGAAGATCAACACCAACACAACATCCAAATCAGAACAACGCGGTTCGAGTTCTAAGCGAACATTAGTAACACCCGCAACGAAGCCCACGAAATTAGTTGTACACGAACACTATACAATAATGAACACTTTCGACAGAAGCACAACAGAAAAAACGTCACCTCAGCAGCGGGAAGAATGTACACAAGATCACCGTGTCTAGGGTGTACACAAGATCACCGTGTCTAGGGTGTACACAAGGTCACCGTGTCTAGGGTGTACACAAGGTCACCGTGTCTGGGGTGTACACAAGGTCACCGTGTCTGGGGTGTACATAAGGTCATTACAACATAGGTGGTCACAATTACCTTGTATTAACAGTGACAAAATACACGCCGGAGAAGCGTCAACAATTTAGAGGCGCGGATTAACCAACATCAGTAGGCTTACCGTGATGCTGACACCAAGACCGCCCGTATCACCCACGCCACACAGGAGCATCACCTCATTAACATTCATAATTCGTAAGCCCATCATCAACTAAACAAATTGGATGTGGTGAGGCATGACATGTAAGAGATTATTCTCTCTCTCTCTCATATATATATATATATATATATATATATATATATATATATATATATATATATATATATATATATATAATATATATAATATATATATATAATATATAATATATGCAAACAAGCCTGAATGGTCCCCAGGACTATATGCGACTGAAAACTCACACCCCAGAAGTGACTCGAACCCATACTCCCAGGAGCAACGCAACTGGTAACTACAGGGCGCCTTAATCCGCTTGACCATCACGGCCGGACAAAAGGAAGTGGTAGCCGAAGCTATTTGAACCACTTCCCCGCCGGCAACTCGGATGGTAATCTTGGGCATAGCATTTCACCAAATCACCTCATTCTTTGGGGCACACGTGAGGAACACAAATGCAAACAAGCCTGAATGGTCCCCAGGACTATATGCGACTGAAAACTCACACCCCAGAAGTGACTCGAACCCATACTCCCAGGAGCAACGCAACTGGTAACTACAGGGCGCCTTAATCCGCTTGACCATCATATATAATATATATAATATATATATATATAATATATATATATATAATATATATATATATATATATATATAATATATATAATATATATATTATATATATATATTATAATAGTATATATATAGTACGAAATGGGATATACATGGGATAGTACGAAATTGAATTTTAGGTTATGTATTATAATGGTTTTATTATGCAGTTTTAACAATTAAAATATATATAACATTTGTATCTCCTTGTGACTAACGATTGGAAAACAATTTATAAAAAGGAAGACTTTTATCTTCAATAAAGGCTTCTGACCTTAAGGTGGCAAATATAATGATGGCGGCTGAGGTACGGGGGGAGGAATTCCCCCTGAATATCCACCACCACCACCGCCTCCCAGAAAGTCACCACCGCCGCCACTCACAATGCCACCATCCCCACCAAAGCTGCCACCGTTTCCATATCCACCACCACCACCACCACCGCCACTGCCGCCAATCACTGTACCACCACCTTGGGCAGCAGAGCGGAGGGCAGACTGCAGGTCTTCTCCTGTGGGCAGCGAAGGGTTGTCTCCGTCACCATAGTTGACGAAGTATACGTCAGGACTCTCTTGTTCTGGTGCTGGTACTTGGATGATTTGCTGATTGTATGCGGGTCGCTTGCCGAGGACGTATAGTGTGTTTTTCTGTTGAGGTGGTGGCACGACAATGGGTTCAGGGCCTGGACCGCTTTCTGGGGCGCGAATGAACAAAATATTGTGTTCAACTGTTGGTGGAGGAATGTATGGTCGTGGACCAATGACCGGGGCCAAGTCGGGAGCACTGTACACAAACAAGTTGCGGGTGACCAGGGGAGTCACACAGCTGCCATCTACATGACGTACTTGTCCCCCACCACAGCCGCCCCCAGAACCGCCTGAGGTTCCGTAGCCATGAGGGGCGGCGTCCGCAGCGGCTACCAGCAACCACACTGATACCTGTGACGAGGTAAAGAAAATCGAATATAATAAACTGCTAAGAATGCAATCACTTTTACTTTAAGTAAAACATTAAAGTTATTCCTATAAAGACACAAGACTTATCGTGAAAGATATCCTGTAGAGCGCCTCGAGGCCCTAGAGGCCTAGACTATCGTATAATTCAATTAAATAGATAAAGTATCACCGAGAACTCAAACTCAAGTAACCTAGCCCTGATAGAATATTTAGAGGGGAAAGCACATTGCGATCCTCGGTGTGTACCAGCATATTAACACGTCGTGGGGCGAAGCATTGCATGGCTTTGCCACCCGTCCTCTCAAATAGTACATCATATATTGACGTCAAAATCCCCAATAGACAAACGACGTGGTACTACTCTAAATCATAGCGGGTCGCGGACAAATACGTTTTCTATGCTTAGGCAACGGCAACGTTGTGGCAACCCAACAGGACAGGCGGGGCTTTATTGGAGACGCTCAAGAAGAAGCTTATTTTTTCTTCAGTCTCACTTCAAAGTTTGAGAGGTCGTCCTCAAAGACTCATGCTCTTAGAAATATCCATTGTTTCGAACCCTTGAATCTTCGTCTCGTACTAAAATGCAGATACACATTTAGGATTGGAATGTCCCTTTTTCCCTGAAGGTTGATATCTGAAGAGATTAAAGCTCCTAAGGCAACCGATGCTTTTGAGTCGATGGAAGTCCCCGAAAGCAGAATTAAATGATAAGGTTCTTTAAGGGGCACATTCATAAATCTTACTGATAAATTTAGGTTCTTTAAGAAATTTTCACTGTGCTGCAGTTGTCACTGCATAGTGGAGTTTTCTAAGGTTATGGCTGTCACTACACGTTAAGGACGTTTAGTTAAATTTTATAGTCTTTCAGGCCTAACAACCTCACGGAATATTGATGCAAAAACTGGCGTATGGAGCAGCCAACATATATACCATGACCAGACCACACACCAGAGGACGAAGAAACGACGACGTTTCGGTCCGTCCTGGACCACTATCAAATCCATTGATAATGGTCAATCATAAATACGTTAGTCTTGAGCGAAGATGAAATCTTTCAGCGAGGGGTATAATTTACCTCTTGGGATGTACCCCAGATTGTTTGGTGTGACCTCGACTACCTCATTCGAGAGTGTTAGCGGAAACTGTCATGTTGGCATGTGAGTCTTAATCAGGTCTTCTGTTATCCCTTCTTGCAACAAGTTAAAGTTTGGACGTAATGTTTCACGTTAGTATATAATGGTATCTTTTAAACGAACGTCCGTGATCGATGCAATTAAATATGTAACCATTAAATGGTAAATAATAGAAGACGGTTAAAAGCTTCAGCTTTACTGTCTCAGGTTGTCCATAAGACAATGTTGGTATAATAACAAATAAAGTTGCGTTATATTTAGTCACAGCATCTGGACGTGTTAAGTGATATTCCGTACAGTTATTGAACTTCTTTGGTTGTCATACGTAGCCCAGTGGTAGTCGCTGCCACATATCACTCTTACAGCCAGTTTCCCAACACTTTAGCAAACATTAGGCGTCACACATTCGACTCGCGCATCACCCCTGATCTACTAAGCGAGACTGGTTTACTGATATACCGGCGTGTGTAGCAGCACCACTGCACGAGGAACCACTCACCAGGAGCCTCATGGTGGAGTGTAATAACAGACTAAGCCATCTGGGTCTTATATACCTCCGTCTCCCACTTTTCCTCTCATGACCCGCTTTCATCCGTTGTCCTAAGTGGGTACCGTGTTCAGCCTCCACAAAGATGTCGTTCACACGCATGGTAAAAGTAATGTTTGTTTATATAATATTTAATCGGTCGCTGACACTGGTACCTTTACCGAGTACCTTCCTCTTTTTATTATAACTGCATTGTGAATAGGTGATAGAAGTCATACAGCCAGCTTTTGTTAGGCTACTATAGTGTTCCAGGGAAAACTAGTAAGGAAAGGTTTCCAATAAGTTATGAGAAGGGAAAGCTCAAAGTCTGCTAATATGAGTCAGAGGAAATCTGCTCCTGTATGCACCTGTGTACATAAAATAAAATAAATTAACTTTAAAAACAATATTTACTCCTGGTCTGGAATTTTGTGTTAACTTTGATACTTTGCTGCTGAACTGAAGCAGTTTTCTCAACTTTTCTCAACTCAATATCCGGAGTTACACCTTAGGGTTAGTTCATTATTTTTAATGTGTTCCTAGCCTGACAGCTGAGTGGACAGCACATCGGATTCGTTGTCCTGATGTTCCGGGTTCGATCCCCGGTGGAGGCGAAGACAAACGGGCAAAATGTTTCTTTCACCCTGATGTCCCTGTTACCTAGCAGTAAATAGGTACCAGGGAGTTAGTCAGATGCTACGGGCTGCTTCCTGGGGGTGTGTAACAAAAAGGAGGCATGGTCAAGGACCGGGCCGCGGGGACGCTAAGCCCCGAAATCATCTCAAGATAACCTCAAGAAGATAATACATATGTGAAGCCTAGCCGACAATACAGAAGAACGTTCCCTTAATATGGTTTTGAGTTACCCGCGAACCTCGCAATTTTTATCTCGAAAATGGTAGCGGGTAACGGTCGCGAAATTGACATACTGCCCGTTTTGTTTTGGGTCCTCTGGAGGTTAGGTTATTACGACACTTTATTACGACAGTTTCTTGACGTTGGTAAACCATAGGAGGATGAGCTGAATCTCCGTCCCTGAAATGAAATAACTAACGATGCTTTAAAATCTAAATATAATGAAATATAATAATCAGTAAATATATTCCGATATAACAAAGTTCCTCAAATCCACATAACACCCAAAATATATAATTCATTAGTTTTAAAAAATAATGGCCCAACTAGGCTCCACTGCTTATTTAAACTTAAAGATAATGATGTCACATTTAATCTTTGATGATCAACAGTATATAATGTAATAATTAAGACACACGGATGATGTAATAAAGTTACGGCCTTATCAGGTGGAGGCGGCTTCGGTCTAGTGTAAATTATCTTCATTTTAGTATAGTCCATCTTCACTATTGTGTAGCCCATCTTTACTATTGTGTAGCCCATTTTCACTATTGTGTAGCCCATCTTCACTATTGTGTAGTCCATCTTCACTATTGTGTAGCCCATTTTCACTATTGTGTAGCCCATCTTCACTATTGTGTAGTCCATCTTCACTATTGTGTAGCCCATCTTCACTATTGTGTAGCCCATCTTCACTATTGTGTAGCCCATCTTCACTATTGTGTAGCCCATCTTCACTATTGTGTAGACGGTAGACCATCTTGACTTTAGTGTACACCGTTTTCAGTTTAATGTAGACCGTCTTAGCTTAAGTGTAGACTGTCTTAGCTTCATTGAAGACCGGCGCCACCTTACTATAGACCATTTATCCATACGTCTCTTTTATGCAGGTTGGGCGAATATACAGGTCACTATATACAGGTCACAATACCACTGTACAGGTCACAATACCACAATAATATCATGTAAAAGTTTAAAGAGAGTTTTTCCCTTACCTCGTGACCTCTCGTAACCAATAAAGTCGCCTCGAGCAATAATTAATGAAGTTTAAAAAATGATTTTAGCTAGGCCTATCACTAGATCGCTATCAAATAATATAAAATCTTAACTTAAAACACTAATATCTATTTAATGCCAAATTGGAGTGTCACAATTCTAGCCAAAACTCGTCGACTTGACTCAATAACAAATGGGAGACACTTATCAGGCTGACTCAAAGTTCGTTCTGTACACACCTGCTGCGAGGAGTGACGTCCACAGGTGATATTCTCCTGGATGTCTCCACACTGCCCTGGGGGAGTGACGTCCACAGGTGATGTTCTCCTGGATGTCTCCACACTGCCCTGGGGAAGTGACGTCCACAGGTGATGTTCTCCTGGATGTCTCCACACTGCCCTGGGGGAGTGACGTCCACAGGTGATGTTCTCCTGGATGTCTCCACACTGCCCTGGGGAAGTGACGTCCACAGGTGATGTTCTCCAGGATGTCTCCTCTACTTGCGGGTTTTCACTAATTTCCCTTGCGGGTCTCGTCTCAGCCAGAGGCGGCGAATACTCGGGCCGGCGCCTGGCCTAGTGCCAGACCCCCCGTCAGTGCAGGTCCCTGCGGCAATGAGTCTTGGGAGGTGTCCTGGTGTTGTGTTCATTCTGTGGTGCGAAAATGTCTCCCCGAGGGGACCGTCAGCATCCATCCCCCTTTGCTAGCGACCTGTAATAACCATCTCCTGATCTATGTGCTCCCGGGTATTAGGAACTGAGAAATATCGTGGAGGATATCTTAGAAACATGAACTGATCGTCTTTTATTATTCCAGTTACCCTCACGTTTAAGTTTAATTGTAAGTAACATGTCAACATTCCAAGGTTACGTCTGCCCGCTACCACATTAACTAGTGATCTAGCTAAGTTCGTTAGCTAAGGTTTATCTGCAGTGTTATTCGTCCACAGCTTAGACTCGTTGTGATTGGTCTAGTGGTTAACCGGATGAGAACTTGATTGAGTGGGTTTAGAATTTAAACTTCTTTGAAATTTCAAGACTAGAGCAACTGTCGACGGCTTGCACTAAAACACGTAAATTAACAAGAATGTAGACATAAATCAAATCATCTCAAGATGGCGCCCAACACCAAAGAAGAAATCAGTATGTAAATATTTGATTTGATTGTTGCCGCCGAAAGCGTCTAGTTTATTGTGCACCCCATACTCATCCTGTGAGCGGTAGCGCAAAAAAGTATTACAGAGAGCACAAAAGGTCTTTGCCAGACGTCAACGGAATACATAACCCAACCCACATATGAAATTAAATAAAAATTACCACATTTCGGACCGCCCTCGACCGTTATTAAATCGTGACTGTTTACGGTAGAGGATGGCCCGAAATGTCCTCACTTCCATTTCACTGCATATGTACAGGGTTGGCTAATATTAATATATTTTCCATGGCGTTATAGTGAATTATTCTTTGAATACTGATATATTTACAAAGGCAGAATAAATACAACTTTATTATTTTACACAATTCCATCAATGTTGATTTGAGAAAAGTGTCTCGATCACACAGCAAGGCGATTTGAGTCACTCTCCAGAGGGTGCTCGGCCGGGTGCCAGCACCGAGAGAGAGAGCCATGTTTCCTAATATACTGGAATCATGCCACTCTCACTGGTTGCCCAGACGTGGTTACTGAGCATCCCTGGAAGACTGATAGGCAATTATTGTGGGACTCCCCGTGTAAACTTGTATTGCTAATCTTTTATCAAATAGTTATGTCACTATCTGATAGAACTGGAGCAATTATGTCACCAACTGATATATATGGAACAATTATATCACCAACTGATAGATCTGGGTCGGTGTGTGTAGAAATACAAGAAAGCTTCAGACACGCTGTCTAATGTAAAGCAACCGTTTGTAATAATAATAATATTCAGATGGAAGGTAAATATAATTCGGAATAATGCACAGATTTATTACACGAATTATAAAACAAAGCCTAATTACACCTTATAATTATCATGGATTTGTTTAAAACTATTCAAAATATAATTTCATAATAAAGAAAGTTTTCATTTGCATAAAAGGACTATGGTTTCATGGCTGAGAATACAATGATGTCGGAGGGATCACGGAGGGAACAATGCCAGCTGAAAGTCCATTGTCGCCTCCAAATGTAACACCGCCGCTCACTAAACCAGCGTCACTACCTCTGGTGCCAACGCTGGCACCAAAATTGCTGTCGCTGCTCACTAAACCAGCATCACCACCTCTGGTGCCAACACTGCCACCAAAATTGCTGTCGCTGCTCACTAAACCATCATTACCACCTCTGGTGCCAACACTGCCACCAAAATTGCTGTCGCCACTCACTAAACCAGCATCACCACCTCTGATGCCAACACTGCCACCAAAATTGCTGTCGCTGCTCACTAAACCATCATTACCACCTCTGGTGCCAACACTGCCACCAAAATTGCTGTCGCCACTCACTAAACCAGCATCACCTCCTCTGGTGCCAACACTGCCACCAAAATTGCTGTCGCCGCTCACTAAACCAGCATTACCACCTCTGGTGCCAACACTGCCACCAAAATTGCTGTCGCCGCTCACTAAACCAGCATCACCACCTCTGGTACCGTCGCTGACACCAAAACTTCCGCCACCGTTGACACCAAAACTTCCACCACCGTTGACACCAAAACTTCCACCACCGCTGCCACCAAAACTACTGCCGCCGTTCACAAAATCAGCTCCACCGCCAAAGCTTCCATCAAAGCCACCACCGCTGCCACCAATTTCGACACCGCCACCTTGGGCAGCAGAGCTGAGGGCAGACTGCAGGTCTCCACCGGTAGGCAGCGTCGGGTTGTCTCCTTCTCCATAGTTGACGAAGAACACTTGAGGACTTTCTTGTTCTGGTGCTGGTACGTGGATGACCTTCTGGTCGTGCACGGGTCGCCTGTTGAGGACGTACACAACGTTCTTCTGTTGAGGTGGTGGCACCACAATGGGTTCCTGGCCTGGACCGATCTCTGGGGTGCGGATGAATAAAATATTATGTGTAATTTTGGGCCGAGGAATGTATGGTGGTGGACGAACGATCGGAGTGACCGGAGGTGCACTGTACACATACAAGCTGCGGGTGACCTCAGGAGTCACACAGCTGCCGTCCACATGACGGATGTGCCCGTGACCACAGCCGCCGCCAGAGTAGCTAGATCCGCCTGAACTGACGGATGAGGACCTTAAGAATGCGGCGTCAACAGCGACTGCCAGCATACACGTCAGTATCTGCCATGAAATAAACACAACTTATTTGTTTTTGTATATATAACCATTTTATTTGCTCTACGAAAATTATACGTATTACTGTATAATAATATCTTAGACATTTGTGTATAGGGGAGTGACATGACTCTCACTTTGAATTGTAGTGTCTTGATATGAGCGTCTCTGAGGTGAGGGTTTGGGGGAGGGGGATATTGTTGTCAGCCGAGATAAAGTTGTAACAGAAAATGCTTATTAAAGAGTGTAAGTGATGCAAAACTTTCTATTTACGATGTTCTGCATGCAAGTTGTGATCAATCTTATATTTAATTTACAATTGGGAGTTTCACTGATTCTTAGTATGATGTTAAATTGCCGTTAGAGAAATGACAATAAATTAAAGTGTATTCGAGATCTGATACATAGTATACATACGGCCAATTGTTTTAATCTCTTAACTCTCTCTTCATTTTAATTATCAAACATGGGAACATGACCATAAATCTTATACAGACATAAGGCGACAGTCATTCAACTTACAATCTTCGATCTATTACACAACAGACAGACTTATCGGCTATATAGGGACGCAGCAGCCTACTTCGGGGGTAACCACTTACCAAGAGCTTCATGGTTGGGAGTGACGACGACTCAGGCACCTGAGTCTTATATACCCCAAGTCTCTCCTTATCTTTCTTGTAAGTCTCGTTCTTACCACTTTCCTTAGAACTCCTTGGTCCTGTTCCCAGTCGGGCAGTGTGGTCAGCTGACCTCAATAATAAACATGTTCTCACTCACAGTCAACGTTATCCTGAAAACGAAATATTTTGAAGTTAACCGCAATTTATTTTGATCTTGAGAAAGATTCGCCATAAAGTAGGGCATTTGTGACCTCTTTCTGCTTGTTTAATTTAACATTTTTAGTTGGAAAACCTCATTCGACTGATCGCCGTTTTTTTTTATATTTAGTTAGGCAGCAATATAATTGATTTATATTTTACTGTTATCAATCACAATTTAATCAAGGCACGAATAGAATGTGAGGCTTTACGTAGTTATTTTTATTTTGTCAGCTATGCCGGTTGATTTCCTTCGCGATGATAGGAAAATCTTCCTCAGATGTCTGTAAAGTTTCCAGCCTGTGCCGACGATGAGTCACAATAACATGGCTGAAGATATGATGACCAAACCACACATCAGAAAATGAAGAAACGTCGACGTCTCAGTTCGTCCTGGACCACTATCAAGTCGTGTAATGGAAGAGAGGATTAACTGATAAAGATTAAGCCACCGAAGAGGTGGCACGGGTATGAATAACCCGTAAGTGGAGGCTTTTTGGAGCCATTACCAGTGCCAATAGCTGGACGAGGATGGACGGGCTCTTCAAGAAGGGAGGATTAATTGATGAAGATTAAGCCACGAAAATTGTGGTTGTTGTTGTTATAGATTCAGCTACTCGGAACAAGTTCCAAGTAGCACGGGCTATGGTGAGCCCGTAGTGGACTTACCTGGCACAGGAGCGGTGCTGTGAACGGAACTCCCCCCCCCAAAAAAAAAAAAAAATCTAGGAAGAGAGGAAAATAAATAAGGTAAGAGAGTGAGATGAGTGGTGAGATAAAAAAAAAAACATTAAAAAACGTTTTAACCTGTTACCATAAGCTTTATCAAGGTGATCACAAAGTACCTGGTCACTTACACATTACAATTAATTACTCTGATCAGAAGTATTTAATTCCATTCTTTGTGGATTGGAAAACTTTCTGAGAGTTTTCTTGTATATAATTTACATTTAGATTATTCATTACATCCGAATATGCTTAGTGAAATGTGTATAAAATAATATCAGATAAGCAAATAAATAATATTATAAGCAATGATCGTCACTCAAATCACTTCCTCGAAATTAATTGAACCTTATTTTATTTTAAGGTTATTTTCTACCACAGACTTGGCCTTCCATATTTACAACGCTAACCAGTATATATACATTTCTTCTGTCCTCTAAGGACAAATTGGAGATCTGTTAGACAACATACTGAGCGCTCAACCACAGAAGGTGATTAAGTGTTCAGAAACCCACTGCACAGAGTATAGGAGAGCAGATCCCTAACTGTCCGTATCCATGTAAGACAGACGAGAATGTATATATATGTTGATTGCGATTGCAAAAGCACAATAACCACCTGTGGTTGAGTGCTCAATAACTCTCTACACTATATGTTGTCTAACAGATCTCCAACCCTGTCCATGGAAAACAGAAGAAATGTAAATATGTTGGTTAGCACTGTAGATATGAATGGCCACGTCTGCGGTAGAAAATTAACCTAAAATAAAATTATATTTTATCCATTTCGTAATATTAAGTTGTGATTGTACTTAATAATATTCGTACTCCCTAGTGTACCTCCCTTAACTCAAACGTGTCACCAAAACTATACTTCCAGGTTCGCTAGGCTGCGCGTCCCCTTCAAATTATAAGTTAATCTGTTTATATTGATAATATCAAGACTATTGCGCCACCATGTTCACGCACCTGTACGTTCACAAGTAACGTTGGTTATCTTGACTGTGTCCCAGCACTGTCACGTCCTGTTCACTGCTCATTCGTGAGTCCCCAGAGATGTTAGTGACACCGCCACTTACTCGCGAATTGCACTAACTTATTGATTTGTCCATTTACCGCTAATGTTAAGTCATGAACATTCTTAACAACAAGCCTATTCCTTATGTTATCCGTCGCCATGGAGCCGACTGCAACTTTCAGCTTTCCCCCTAGGACCAGAGCAGACCTGGTGACTTCCTGCCAACCACACCTCTCAGCAGTACATTCCTGTTCCCTTGACACAACCAAATCTCAATCCCGACGAAAGTTAAACCCCCATTTGCGGCCCAACATGGCGTCACTCATCCTCCTCCTCACTGGACAAGCACGCCATCATGGTAGTGGAATTAGATACTCAGGTCTCAATTTTTTTAAATGCCAAATCACATCCCTGAGACCAAAGAGGCGCGGCTACACTCATCCTAACATGCACAGCATATTAAATAACCTGCAGCCACGTGACCGTCAGTGCAATAATAATACCACTTGCTTCTGGGGGAACAACCAATTTTACCAAAGTGTTTGTGGACCCGAATGTCCACGTGACGTGACTGTGGCAGAGAGTCCATCCATCTTCATAAGTACTCTCTGTTTGAGTACATTCGGCTCCAAAAGTACTCTGTGTGAGTACATCCGGCTCCAGAAGTACTGTGTGTGTGTGAGTACACCGGCTCCTGTAGTACTCTATGTGTGTGTGTGAGTACACCGGCTCCTGTAGTACTCTATGTGTGTGTGAGTACATCCAGCTCCAGTAGTACTCTGTAATTTCATCCAGCGCCCGTTGCACTCTCTCTGCGTGAGTACATCCAGCTCCTACTCCATGCAAGTAGGTTCATCAGAAATTGATCTACATTATTATAGTTGTTCGTTAACACTAAGTGTGCTCATCCAACACCTGAGGGTCCACGAGTAACGTTCAACACCTGCGGATCCACAAGTAACGTTCAACATCTGAGAGTTCACAAGTAACGTTCAACATCTGAGGGTCCACGAGTAACGTTCAACGTCTGCTGCATGAGTAGCAGCTTCTCCCCAGTGTCAACCTACCCTGGCTTTGCGCCCTGGAGAGGCCACTCCGGACCGACAACCAGAGCATGACTCCATAGTCTGATGGATGCCTACTACTACTACTACTACTACTGTACTACCAAATATACCCGAATTCTTAATTGTAGTTTATACACTCTTATTAGTTCCGTGGAGACAATTTGTTCCTTGGAGACGGATAGTACTGCTGCTTCTGGTGGCTTTGGAGGTCTAAATGAGACACCTTTAAGCAAAGCGTCCTTGAATATATTTAAGCCAATACCGATCAACTGCTTGTCAATGTAATACTTATTTTACAAGGTAAATCAAATCAGAAATAATGTCAACATTCATTTAATGCAAATATAAGTGGCTAAAGTTTGTCGACTGAAAAAGTCTTGGAACCGTTGCAAAACAAAATTGACGGTAAATATAAAACAATATCTGGGGTTCCTCTAAGTAACAATAACATTAGAATCAACAATTTTTTTAGTCTTAAAAATCATGATTCTATGGAGGTAAATACAAAGAAGACGGCTGAGGAACGGAGGGAGCAATACCTCCTGAAGCACCATAGCCACCACCGAACCCAGCGTCTCCACCAAAGCCACTGCCGCCGCCACTCACAAAGCCAGCTCCACCATCAAAGCCACCGCCGCTTCCAAGACCGCCGTCTCCACCAAAGCCGCCGCCGAAGCCACCAATCACATTGCCGCTACCTTGGGCGGCAGAGCTGAGAGCTGACTGGAGGTCTTCTCCAGTGGGCAGAGTCGGGTTCTCGCCTTCACCATAATTAACGAAGAACACTTCAGGACTTGCTTGCTCTGGTGCAGGTACGTGGATGACCTTCTGGTCCTGTACGGGTCGCCTGTTGAGGACGTATACGACATGTTTCTGTTGAGGTGGTGGCACTACAATGGGTTCCGGGCCTGTGCCTGTTTCTGGGGTGCGGATGAACACAATATTGTGTTCAACTCTTGGCAAAGGAATGTATGGTCGTGGACCAACGATCGGAGACACTGGAGGAGCACTGTACAAATACAAGTTACGAGTGACCTCGGGAGTCACACAGCTGCCGTCCACATGACGGATTTGTCCATGGCCACAGCCGCCGCCAGAGTATCCAGTCCCACCCGAGGAGATTCCTGAACTGCCTGATAATCCTCCTAACCCAGCAGAGAATGCTGGACCAGAGGGCGTGTCTAGGTTATATCCCTGAGGGGCGGCGTCAGCAGCGGCTGCCAGCACACATGTCAGTATCTGGGGTGAAATATAAAAAAAATATTATTAAAACAAATAATAAATTACTCATTACACACAGAAAATCACAATAGCGTGATGCATCAAATTAACAAATCCACAAGGGCCGTGGTTCGAACTCTCATCACGGCCCTTGTGGATTTGTCCAATAAATTACTCATATAAGCATAGAAGAATACAATGACAAATTTGTATTTAGGTGACAACTACTAATTTCATTGCTAAGTTT